>NC_135804.1:78063553-78363553 GCF_964213995.1 Mustelus asterias | reverse complement strand
GATGCCGAGGGTTCGTCAGAGGCAGCAAAGATGGAATACATTGAGGCGTCATTCTTGGTTGACATCCATTGACCAGGCCTCACTGCCATAGAGCAGAATACTGAAGATGCAGGCTTGAAGTACTCGAACTTTTGTGTTTCATGTGAGTATGCCATTTCCCACACCCTCTTAGTCAGTCTGCACCGAGCAGCAGACTCCTTTCCAATGCGCCTGTTGATTTCTGTGTCAAGAGATAGGTTGCTGGTAATGGTTGAGCCCGAGCAGCTGAACTCTTGGACCACTTTCAGAGTATGGCCACTAATGTTAATAGATGAAGTATTTCTGATGTCCCATAATTTTCATTTTCTTGAGGCTGATGGTTAGGCTGAATTCATTACAAGCAGCCACAAACCTGTCAATGAGCCTCTGCAGACACACTTCTGTGTGGGAAATTAATGCAGCGTTGTCAGCATAGAGGAGGTTCCTGACGAGGACTTTCCATACTTTTGTCTTCACTCTGAGACGGACAAGATTGAGCAGATTGCTATCTGATCATGTATGGAGGACAACAATGAAGGTGGGAATGAAACGAGAAGAGACAAGAGGCGGCACCGCAAAGAATGAGCCAGACCCCGCCAAACCAATCAGTGACCCTTTGGCGTGTGCACACCGTCTTTCAAGACTGGGAGTCCAAGAAGATGACGCATCATGCCCTTGTATATCAGCGCACTGAGCGGGGCACTGCGTGTACGCTGATCCCCTTGTTGACAGATTGGTGCATGCTCAGTGCGCTGATGCTGGCCTCTCGGGTGGGATTAGGCCCCCCCACCGCCGGGCCGCCTTACCAGCATGAAGCTCCTGGCAGACTCGGTGATGCAGAGTGCCAGAAATTCACATAAGTGCGCCCAAACAACGGGTGGGAAAATCTCCCGTTTTCCTGCCCGTTAGGCACTTAGTTTCTTTTTGGGAAAATCGCCCTGATCTTTGGTAATAGACTGAAGAGACCACATCTGCTGACGAGGTTAAAGGTTTTGATGAGATTGATGAAGATGATGTAGAGGGGCATTCATTATTCAAGGCATTTTCCTGTAGCTGACAAAGGGAGAATAACACGTCAATAGCGAATCACTCTCCAGGAAAGCCGTACTGTGCCTCAGGGTAGACATGATCAGCCAGCATCTGAAGTCTGTAATGATTTGGGCAAAGGCTTTCCCTACTGTGCTGAGCTGTTGCAGTCACTGCGGTCACCCTTGTTCTTATGGAGGATGATGATGTTGGCATAGTGCAGATCCTGTGGTACTGCACTGGCAAAGCAGTTCATGGAGTTTTGAGAGTATAGCTGGCTTGGTGTACGTGATTATTTCAGGAGGAATGCCGTTCTTTCCAGGCGCCTTTCTGCTGGATAGAGAATGAATGACATTACTGAGCTCCGGTTCTATTGGCTGACTCGTCCATGCATGGCAGAAGCTGAACGGCATTGAGAGTGGCATCAGTGACAATGTTTTCCCTGGAGCATTGCTCGTAGTGCTCCACCCAGCAGTTCATTTGTTTGCTTTGGTCGGTGATTATTTCCCTGATTTAGACCTGAGGGGGGGGGGGGGGCGGTCATCTTGATGATTGGCCCAAAAGCTTTCCCTATGCTGTCGTAGATTTCTCTGATGTTTCCGGCATCAGGGGCTGGTTGGATACAACCGCATTGGTGTTGCCAGTAGTCATTTGCACAGTGCTTGGCTGTTCTTTGCCCAGTGCTTCTGGTGGCTTGAAATGGTGAGGATGTTTTCTCACTGGGGTCTTGCTTGTAGTTCAACAGTGCAGTACCCTTGGCAACTATAACTTGTTCCATCTCTTCAAAGTGAGCTTGAAACCAGTCTGTATTCTGCTTCTCACATTTGTCAAAGGTGGTCATTGCTGAGTTATAGATGAAGTCTCTAACATGGGCCCACTTGGTCTCTGAATCCCCTACAGGGGTGCTTTGAAGGGCATGTTCAAGAGAATGGAGATGCTCCTGTACTTGTGGTAGCGTTGATGCACAGATGACAATTTTGCTTGGAATCATATATGTTCTGTGGTTGAAATCTAACTTCGCTGCATGCCATGGAGTGGTTGTTGTCGCAGTCTGCACTGTGAAATTAGAACACTGTTTATCGAGGCTCGCCTGGTGATGATGAGGTCCAGCTGGTGCCATCTCTGTTATCTTGAAATCTTGAAATCTAGCAACAGAGCATTGGTTTGAAAGGACAAGTTGGTGATGCAGAGGTTGTGGTAGAAACACAACAACCCCAGTCTTTGTCCATTCCAATTCATTCTTCCTATGCCATGTCTACCAAGACAGGAAGGCCATGAGTCATGGTCAGTCCCAACACTGGCATTAATGTCCCTTAATGTTTGTACATTAATGTTTGTACCTTTAAGACTTGATTACCTGTAAAGACTCGCATTCCAACCATTATTCTGTAAATTGAGTTTGTGTCTTTCTATGCCCTGTTTGTGAACAGAATTCCCACTCACCTGAAGAAGGAGCTTAAGGCTCCGAAAGCTTGTGGCTTTTGCTACCAAATAAACCTGTTGGACTTTAACCTGGTGTTGTTAAACTTCTTACTATTAATGTCCCTCAGCAGGAATGGATGTTCGGTGTTAGGGATGCTGCTGACGATGTCTTGGTGTTTCTTGTAGAACTACTCTTTAACTTCAGGTGAGGAACAGAGTGTTGGGGTATAGATACTGAGCAGGTATACTGGTCCAGGAACACAGTGTTGGGGTATAGATACTGAGCAGGTATACTGGTCCAGGAACACAGTGTTGGGATTATAGATACTGAGCAGATATACTGGTCCAGGAACACAGTGTTGGAGTATAGATGCTGAGCTTTATAATGGTTTAGGAACACAATGTTGGGGTTTGGATGCTGAGCAGGTATACTGATCCAGGAGCACAGTGTTGGGTATAGATACTGAGCAGGTATATTGGCCTAGCAACACTGTGTTGGGGTATAAATGCTGAGTAGGTATACTGGTCTAGAAACACAATTTAAGTTTATTTATTCGTGTCATGAGTAGGCTTACATTAACACTGCACTGAAGTTACTGTGAAAATCCCCTAATCGCCACATTCTGGCACCTGTTCGGGTACACTGAGGGAGAATTTAGCATGGCCAATGCACCTAACCAGTATGTCTTTTGGACCTGGAGGAAATGCATGCAGACATGGGGAGAACGTGCAGAGTCCACACAGACCCAAGCTGAGAATCGAACCTGAGTCCCTGGTGCTGTGAGGCAGCAGTGCTAACCACTGGGCCACAGTGTCGCCACGCAGTGTTGGGACATAGATTCTCAGCAGATATTCTAGTGTAAGAGCGGCTGACAATCTGATGGACAGTATGTGTTCTGAGCTATTTGTGGGCAGCTCTATCATACTGAGCAAGGAGTTTTTGATGGTGAAGCCAACTCCATGCTGTCTTGGCTCTTTTGGGTTTCTAGCCTGCAAGTAAAAAGTATAATCTTGCTTCCTTAGTGATCTGCTTGCAGGGGGGCATGTCTGTACTGCAATGTCCACATTAAATCGTTGTCGACAAGCATCAATCTGTGCAAGATATTCTGGCAGGCCCAGATACAAGGTTCTGATGTTCTAAGTTGCAAAGCAAAAGGCTGGTATCCATTTTTCTAAGCTCTAAGTATCCAATGGAGCAGGTGGTACATTACTGACCAGGGATTGCCCGGCTTGAGGCGGGTGGTAGTTGTCCGATGAGTTGTGCAATGATCTCTCCCACCGTCGAAGGCAGCCTGTGGCACATGACTGCCTTATGGAGCTCTGGACTTTCTGTTAGGTTTACTCCCTTACCCTTAGTCCTTCCCAAGATGTCTGCAAGATAGTGGAGTTTGTATCACTGAGCAGTGCCCCTGACTGGGCTGTAGAGATTCGCATTCTAATTAGTATTCTGTAACTTGATTTCTGTCTCTGTGCACTGTTTGAGAGCACATTTCCACTCCATCTGACGAAGGAGCAGTGCTCCGAAAGCTTATGGTATTTGCTACCAAATAAACCTGTTGGACTTTAACCTGGTGTTGTGAAACTTCTTACTGTGGGTACTGTAAGCCAGAGCCAGCCGAGCCCGGGTCTCGTGAAGGCAGGGTCGACACTCATGAAGTAGCTCACTTCATAAGGGCTACCCACAACTATGTGGTGTGAAATATTGTACTATTTAGGGTATGATGCGGTGTAGTGTGATATACAGGGGTATGGTGTGGTACAATGTGATATACAGGGATATGGTGTGACATAGTGTGAAAAACAGGGGTATTCGTGGTCTGATATAGTGTGGCATATGGGGATATCATGTGATATAGCGTGATATAAAGCTTATTTATTCATTAGTCACAAGTAAGGCTTGCATTAACACCAATGAAGTTGCTGTGAAATTCCCCTAGTTGCCACACTCCAGCGCCTGTTCGGGTCAATGCACCTAACCAGCACGTCTTTTAGACTAGGGAAGGAAACCGGAGCACCCGGAGGAAACCCACGCAGACACAGGGAGAACGTGCAAACTCCACACAGACCGTGACCCAAGCCAGGAATCGAACCCCGGTCATTGGCGCTGTGAAGCAGCAGTGCTAAGCACTGTGCCACCCATAAATAGGGGATAGTGTGATATGCAGGGATATGGTGTGACATGCAGGGGTATGGTGTGACATGCAGGGATATGGTGTGACATGCAGGGATATGGTGTGACATGCAGGGTATGGTGTGACATGCAGGGGTATGGTGTGACATGCAGGGGTATGGTGTGACAAGCAGGGTATGGTGTGACATGCAGGGGTATGGTGTGACATGCAGGGATATGGTATGGTATTGTGATTACAGGGTTATGGTGTGATATACTGGGTATGGTGTCATATAGTATGATATAAATGGATACTTGTGTGATGTGGTGTTATAACATGAAATTTGTGGTGTGATGTCATGTGACATATGGGGGTATGGTGTGATGTACAGGATTATGGTGTGATATAGTGCGATACACAGTGATGTGGTGTTGTTCTATGATATACAAGCATATGGTGTGATATAGTGTGATATAGAGGAATATAGTGTGATATTTATGATATACAGGAGTATAGTGTGATAGAATGTGAAATGCAGGGATATGTTGTGGTATATTGTGATATACAAAGGTATAGTATAGTGTAATATACAAGGGTATGGTGTGATTAGTGTGAACACGGATAAGTTGTGATATAGTGTGATAAACAGGAACATGGTGTTATAGTGTGATAATGTGGAGATGCCGGCGTTGGACTGGGGTAAACACAGTAAGAGTTTTAACAACACCAGGTTAAAGTCCAACAGGTTTATTTGGTAGCAAATATAGTGTGATATACAGGGATATGGTATGACGTGGTGTGATTTAGTGTGATACACAGGATTATGGTGTGTAATAGTGCCATTTGCAGGGGTATAGTGCGGTATACTATGATTTACAGGGTTATTGTGTGGTACAGTGAGATATACAGGAGTATGGTGTAATGTAGTGTGATCTACAGAGATAATGGTGTGACATAGTGTGATATATAGGATTATGGTGTGACATAGTGTAAAATAAGGGATATTTGTGATGTGATAGCTCTCACACAATGGCAGATTTCCCTGTCGTATTTGCAAATAATTCTGGACCAGAATTGACAGTGGATGCTTGATGGAAGGGAATTGATCTGCAGCTGACCCCACAGGATCTGCTCCATTCTGTGAAAATGAGCAGAAGGAGCCTGAATTGGGAAAGAAGCCATTCGCTCCAGCTCGTCCATGATGGTATCTACTTCCCTCACGAGCCAATAATGTTGATTATTATTACCCACCCTGTTTTTATGTCCTGTCAAAGGCTTTTCCTTTCTCCAATTATTCACCCTGATCTTTAAGTGGATTTTAGGGACTATCACCAAAGAAGGGGGCCTTCAGTGTAATATGATCACTTCTAGCTGTCTATCTTCTGTGATCTGTGCTGTCTGGATTCTAGCCTTTGGAGTTTCTCTTGGTGTCTCTCTATCTCCTTCTTCGAGACCATCCTTACCCATCTTGATATGTTTGATCCTCTATTCTACCAGCCTTTATGGATTCCAGTGAAGCTGCTCAGGAAGGTTTGCTATAACAATGCAGGTTGTTGTCGTCACAGTGAGCACACAGGCATTCCTTGAATGTCCTCATTAGGAATGTGTTAACCCTCTCATTCACCCATTTAAACATCAACCTTCAGGGTGGCAGGAAATGGGAAATTAAAGGGGAGTGGATTTTTTCAAGGAATAATTTCTGACATCTATTTTGGGACAGGTGTCAGCCTGTGTGTACAGTGTTATTTGTGGTCAAGTTATTTTTGGACATTTCTGCCCAAGGATATCACATTTTTAGTCACTACAATTATATTTAAAAATACACAGCGTTAAAAGCTGGTCAGACTGCTTCACCCCACCCACCCTCATCCAGAGAATAAGCTTCACAGCCAGACGCATTGCTCTCCTGCTATGTTGGGAGGGTAAACACTTTCAGAGCCATCGCTTCACTCAGGAGCCTATTACAGGACGCTGCACTTAGACATCTCACCAGGGATTACAAGTCTGCCACAGCACTGGAACTTCCTTTTCTTTGCCCATGTTCTGAGCTGTCAAAGGGAAACAACAGCTCAGACTGTTGTCCAGGGCGGTCTTTTCCATCACCCGTGGCCTGGGCAATTTTGCTGTCAAATGAGGGAACAACAAATGATTTATTCTGACTTACAATCTCAGTGTGAAGGAAAGAAAGGATTTGCATTTCTGCAACACATTGACACCAACCTCAGCACCTTGCAAAGTGTTTTACAGTCCTGGAAGTATTGTTGAAGTGGATTCACTGTTGTAATGTAGGAAATGCATCAGCCAAGCACAAACTCCAAAAGCAAATCTTAGAATGATGAATCATATAATCCCCACAGTGCAGTAGGAGGCCACTCGGCCTACCGAGCCTGCACCGACAACGATCCCACCCAGGCCCCATCCCCGTAACCCCATGTGTTTACCCTGACACTATAGGGGACTTTAGCATGGCCAGTCAACCTAACCCGCACATTTTTGGAGTGTGAGAGGAAACCAGAGCACCCAGAGGAAACCCACACAGACACGGGGAGAATGTGCAAACTCCGCACAGACAGTCACCTGAGGCTGGAATTAAACCCAGGTCCCTGGTGCTGTGAGGCAGCAGTGCCTGTCACTGTGCCACCTTATGAATTAAACGATCAAAAGAATTGGTTTGTTTTAGCTGTTGATTAAAAGATAAATATTGGCCAGAACTCCACTGTTCCTCTTCGACTGCAAGATTTGCTGCATCTGCACTCTCAGCTAAAAGATGGCACCTCCAACAATGCAGCACTCCCTCCATACTATGCTGGAGTGTCAGCCGTACACAGGTTGAAGGAAGAATGGTGCTGAATAGATCATTTATGGTGTGGAAAGATGTGGATTTCCTGCCATCATCTACTAATTTTTTTTGTAAAAGCAGAGAAAGACTGGTTAAACCTGCCCTGTGCATTCACCTGTGAACATTGACTGAACTCTGACGTCAGGACTGAAATATGCAGCTGCCTGTGAAATGCTGAATGAGGCATCTGGAACTTTCAATCTCTGAAGACTGAGTGGCCCATCCTTCTTTCCGTTGCTAAGAGCAGTGTTATGAGTGATTATATTTGAGTAAAATGCTTCCTGTGAAGTGCCTGAAACTCATGGGGAGCTACTTTGTCTTTGGGGTTGAGGGTGCATGCACACTCAAACAGGAAGAAAGCTCTGTGTAGGAGGAACTGAATTGAAGGTTATGGTGTCATGACCCCGAATCCAACCAGTGATCTCAGTCAATGTGTCTTTCCTGTCTGGAGGTCTTCCATATCATATCAGATTGTTGGACAGAGCACCATTGACTACCTGCATTGAGTTGGTGACATTCTGTACCCTGTGGTAACAATGAAGTTGGTAAAACTTAAGTGTCGGCTTTGGCCTCACCATCGTCACTGTATGGGTTCAAACCCCACTCCAGAGTGGGAGGAAGCACATCATTTAGACTGACACTTCAGTGCAGTATTGAAGGAGAGCTGTCAGAGATATCCTTCAGAAGAGGTGCCCTCTCATGTTGAGAGAAAACATTGTAGAGTTAGGGTTTTCTCATCCCGCCTGCAGCAGGAATCGATGCAAGGATTGAAAACGTGCTGGACCAGCCAAAGGTCCAGGACCGGAAAATCCCAGCCTGTAGTGCTATTTTGAAGACAAGCAGTGGAGTTACTTCATATTTATCCTGCAACCCTTATTCTTTCATGGTGGGTGTCGCTGGCTGGGCTAGCATTTGTTGCCCAACCCGAATTTCCCTTGAACTGAATGGCTTGTGAGGCCATTTCAGAGGGCGGTTAAGAATCAACCACATGAATGTGGAGTCACATGTTGGCCAGATTGGGTGAGGACATTAGTGAACCAGATGGGTTTTTACAGCAATTGATAACAGTTATAATGGTCACCATTACTGAGACTAATGTTACCTTCCAGATTTCTGAATTGAATTTAAATTCCACCAGCTGCTCCGGTGGGATTTGAACCCATGGTGAGGATTTTATGGCTCCGCCGCAGCATGTCTCCCCTGGCGGATGTGGCAAGCCATTTATATCTCCATTCAGTTCAACAGGACTATAATATTCCACAGGGTGGTAGGGGTTGTAAAATCCTAGTCCATGTCCCCAGAGCATTAGCGTGGATCTCTGGATGACAGTAACATTACCACGACACCATCATTTTTAGTGTCACAAGTAGGCTTACATTAGCACTGCAATGAAGTTACTGTGAAAATCCTCATCTCTCCAACATTATTCAAACGGATAATCTACTCATTGCTCTGAGTGAGAGCTTTTTGACTGCAATGATTATAACTACGTTATAACTTAAAGTACCTTTCAAAGGGGCATCATTGGTTGTGATGTGCTTTGGAAAATCCTGAGATAGTGAAAGGCATTATAGCAATGTTCATTCTTCCACAAGTTGGTGTGAATTGCAGTGACTGGAAGTGGGAACCGTGGTGTGATTGGGTGACAATGTGCAGCACTCTTCATTGTATCAAATTAATGAAATGGTCAAGTATCCCCAATCGTTATCTGTTGTGTCTGGTTGGAGACTGTGCCTGAGTGGAGAATAAAATTAGTCAGAGGCACTGATTATCAGCACTTAAACAAAGTCTGAACTCAGCTGCACTTCTTCAGACAAGTGAATTGTACAAGTCATTAAAACTGTATGCTTTTTAACTTTTTTTACTTGTTCATTAGTTCAATCCAGTGCAAAGTTGTAGGGATAGACCTTGACTTTGTATGTTAGTGATGCTGCTGACTCACTATCAGTCAGTATACACTAACATACAGTCAAGCTGTATCTGTGTGAGTGAATCATTTGTTGATTACACCAGTGTCACTGTGAAGTCAGTCATTAACCCCAGTGATGGGAAACATAGCCCGAATGTTTTACTTTAACCCCGTCTGTCCCTCCAATCAGCACCTTTATTGTGCTCTGGCAAAGGGCCAAGGCCATGTTTTATTTCCCGTTGCCCTGCTGATGTCATCGCCTTTCTGTGCCTACTCCATTTCTCCGGAACAATCTGGTGGATTGGGACTCTCTTCCAAAAGGTGAATACGGCAGCGTGACAGAACCAGAAATTTATTTTGGGGTGAGACTGCTTAGCACTGTGGCAGAAGAACGTAGCCACTGAACAGCTCATAGCAGGTAAATGGGATAATTTTCCCTTGTCCAGCACTGTGGGTCCATGTCTCGGCGTGTGTTAGACTCTATGTAATGTGGGTGACTTATCTATGTACCAGTTGGGGTACAGCAAAGGTTAACTACTGAATGTAGAGTTATGATAAACTAGGTTGTATGAAAGTGACCAGTGGCTGAACAGTAAAATACAGCTAACCGATTTGATCAGTTTAATTATTTGTAGATCTGAGGCAGAATATACTCTGATAAATGTGGAACAGTACAGACTGTGAGACAAAATGGGCAGAATAGTTAGATATAGGAGAGCATAAACTTTAATAAATATGTGGTCTTGTCTCTGAATGGGGAGGTTGCAATTGCAGATTCCTCTCCAGAGAATTGAGCATATAATCCAGGTTAACACTCAAGTGCAGCACTGCTGGAGATATAGTCTTTTGTATAACATTTGAAACCATAAGACCATAACCATAAGATATAGAAGCAGAATTAGGCCATTTGGCCCATCGAGTCTGTTCCCCTTTCTGTCATGGCTGATAAGTTTCTCAACTCATTCTCCTGCCTTTTCCCTGTAACCTTTGATCCCCTTACCAATCAAGAACCTATCTATCTCTGTCTTAAATACACTCAATGACCCACCCTCCACAGCCTGCTGTGGCAATAAATTCCATAGATTCACCACCCTCTGGCAGAAGAAAGTCCTCCTCACCTCTGTTCTAAAGGTTCATTTCTTTACTTTGAGGCTCGGATCCCTGTCTCTCTCACTACTGAAAACATCTTCCCCACGTCCACTCTATCCAGGCCTTTTAGTGTTCTGTAAGATTCAATGAGATCGCCCCTCCAAGCTACTCTCTGCTCTTTTAGTTGGACTTCTACAATCCCATTGCATTATTTCCAGTGAAACAACAAAGGCATTCTCCCTTATCAAAATTTATCCTGCAAGCAACATCTCTGGACAAGTAAATAATCTGATCATTACTGTTTCAGGGATTTATTATGAGTAGTATAGATTGTGGTATTTTCTACATTAAACACTGCCTATGCTTTAAAAGTAATTCATTCACTGCAAAGCACACTGGGATCTCCTGAGACTGTGAAAGGTGTTACATAAATGAAATTTATTTTCTAAAGGTTTGAGGACAGAGTACAGAACAACAGCAAGATTAAAAAAAGGGGAATCAAGAAGCAACTGCTGTTAAGTTTGGACTTTAAGGGGAGCGAAGGCTGAGGGAGTTGAGTCGCACAGTTCTCAGGCCCTTGGAGTAAGAGTAGGAGATTGTGCAAGAGATTTAAACACAGTGGAGAGACAGAGCAATGCACAGGATGGACGATGCAACACTGAAGCAGAATAGGAGAGTAAGGTTCAGACTAGCCCTGATCACAGTAACTCAATAAATCTTAACGTGCAGAGTTGGAGGAGTGCTGAATTCTCAGAGGGTTGTAGTGCAGGAAGAGATTACAGAGATAGGGAAGGGCAAGACACTTGAGGGATTTGAAAACTTGGATGAGAATTTTAAAATTGCAGTGTTGTCGCACCAGGAGTTTTTATAGGTCAGTGGGCAAGAGGTGAATGGGACTTGGTGTTAGTTAGGATAAAGGCAGCAGAGATTCAGATGACCTGAAGTTTACGTAAGGCCATGCTGGAAGAATATTAGAATACATATATGGCAGCATGTGAATTAGAACCGGAGCTATTCAGTCTCTCGATCCTGCTCTGCCTTTTGATAAGATCATGGCTGATGTGATTGTGGTCCTTCTGGCTTGAACTTAATTTTCCTGCCTATGCCCAGATACTCTTTGATGCCCTTGTTAGTCAAAAATCTATCTACCAGGCTTTAAGAGATATTCAGTGACCCTGTCTCCACGACTCGCTGGGGAAGAGACTTGTGACCCTCTGAGAGAAGAAAATTCTCTTCATCTCCACCTTAAATGGGAACTAAATGGAAATTTCAAAATAAGAACAAAGAAAGGTACTGCACAGGAACAGGCCCTTCGGCCTTCTAAGCCCGTGCCGATCATGATACCCTAACTAAACATACTCGGACCGTATCTCTCTATTCCTTCCCTATTCATATACCCATCCAGATGCCTCTTACATTTTATTAATGTGCCTGCTTTCACCACCTCCTCTGGCAGCGCATTCCAGGCACCCACCACTCTGTGTGAAAAAGTTCCCCCACACATCTCCCTTAAACTTTCTCCCTCTTACCTTGAACTTATGCCCCCTTGTAATTGACACTTCCACCCTGGGATAAAGCCTGTGACTATCCACCCTGTCTACGCCTCTCGTAATTTTGTAGATTTCTATCAGGTCTCCCCTCAGCCTCCATCTTTCCAGTGAAAACAATCCTCATTTATTTAATCTCTCCTCATTGTCAACACCCTTGAGACCAGGCAACATCCTGGTGAACCTTCTTTGCACTCTGTCCAAAGCTTCCACGTCCTTCTGGTAGTGTGGTGACCAGAACTGCACACACTACTCCAAATGTGGCTGAACCAATGTGTCCCCTGGTTCTAGTCTCTCCCACAAGACAAAACACCCTTCTAGCATCCACACTGTCAAGTCACCTCAAGATCCCATATGTATCAATAAGATCACTGCTCATTCTTCTAAACTTCAGTCTAGGGTTCAGGACCAGCCTGTCCAACCTTACCTCGTAAGACAAGACCCCACTCCCCCCACCCCCCAGTTCTAGGAATCAGTTGAGAGAACCTTCTCTGAACTGTTTTTCCTTTCTTAAATAAGTAGACCAGAACTGTATACAGTACTCGAGCTGTGGGTCCCAACAATTCCTGTACAACTAAAGCAAACATCCCCACTTTTATATTCCATTCCACTTTCAATAAACAACAACAACAACATAAACAACAAGAACAACATAAACAAGACAAACCATGTTGTCATCTCTGGTTTGTTGCCGGTGCCACATGCTAGCGAGTTGAGGGACAGGGAGAGAGTGCAGATAAACACGTGGCTGCAGGGATGGTGTAGGAGGGAGGGTTTCAGTTACGTGGATAATTGGAGCACATTCTGGGGAAGGTGGGACCTGGACAAACAGGACGGGTTGCACCTGAACCAGAGGGGCACCAACATCCTAGGAGGGAAATTTGTTACGACTGTTCGGGGGGGTTTAAACTAATTTGTCAGGGGGATGGGAAAACGGGCTGTAGTCCAGAAGCCAGTGTTGAGTGGAGTGAGGTACTGAGGAGGGTATCAAGGTCACAGGAGTGTACTGGCAGACAGGAAGGTGGGTGGAAGTGTGTCTACTTCAATGCAAGGAGCATCCGGAATAAGGTAGGTGAACTTGGAGCGTGGATTGGTACTTGGGACTACGATGTTGTGGCCATTACGGAGACATGGTTAGAAGAGGGACAGGAATGGTTGTTGGAAGTTCCGGCGTATAGATGTTTCAGTAAGAGTAGTCAAAGAGTAAGGTGGTCAAAGAGGTGGAGGAGTAGCATTGTTAATCAAGGATAGTTTAATGGCGGCAGAAAGGCAGTTCGAAGGGGATCTGCATACTGAGGTAATATGGGCTGAAGTTAGAAATAGGAAAGGTGCGGTCAGGTTGTTAGGAGTTTTCTATAGGCCCCCAAATAGTAATAGAGATATGGAGAAAGAAAATGCAAAGCAGATTATGGATAGGTGTGGAGGTCACAGGGTAGTTGTCATGGGTGACTTTAACTTTCCAAATATTGATTGGAACTTTTATAGGTCGAATAGTTCGGATGGGGCAGTTTTTGGACAGTGTGTGCAGGAGGGTTTCCTGACACAATATATGGATAGGCCGACAAGAGGTGAGGCTACATTGGATTTGGTACTGGGTAATGAGCCGGGCCAAGTGTTAGATTTGTTTGTGGGAGAGCACTTTGGAGATAGTGACCACAATTCGGTGTCTTTCACTATTGCAATGGAGAGGGATAGGGCCTTACGACAGGGCAACGTTTATAATTGGGGGAGGGGTAATTATGATGTGATTAGGCAAGAATTAAGGAGCATAAGATGGGAACAGAAACTGTCAGGGAAAGGGACAAATGAAAAGTGGAGCTTGTTCAAGGAACAAATACTGCGTGTCCTTGATAGGTATGTCCCTGTCAGGCAGAGAGGAAATGGCCGAGTGAGGGAACCATGGTTCACAAAAGAGGTGGAATATCTTGTCAAGAGGAAAAGAGAAGCGTACGTAAGGATGAGAAAACAAGGTTCAGTTGGGTCGATTGAGGGTTACAAGGTAGCAAGGAATGAGCTAAAAAAAGGGCTTAGGAGAGCTAGGAGGGGGCATGAGAAGTCCTTGGCGGGTCGGATCAAGCAAAACCCCAAGACTTTTTACTCTTATGTGAGAAATAAAAGAATGACCAGGGTGAGGTTAGGGCCGGTCAAGGACAGTAGTGGGAACTTGTGCATGGAGTCAGAAGAGATAGGAGAGGTGATGAATTAATACTTTTCTTCAGTGTTCACCAAGGAGAGGGGCCATGTTTTTGAGGATGAGAGTGTGATACAGGCTGATAGGCTGGAGGAGATAGATATTCTGAGGGAAGATGTATAAGCAATTTTGAAGAACCTAAGGGTCAATAAGTCCCCTGGGCCGGATGGGATATATCCTAGGATTCTTTGAGAGGCAAGGGATGAGATTGCAGAGCCTTTGGCTTTGATCTTTGGGTCCTCACTGTCCACGGGGATAGTGCCAGAGGACTGGAGAGTGGCGAATGTTGTTCCTCTGTTCAAGAAAGGAAATAGGAATGACCCTGGTAATTATAGGCCGGTTAGTCTTACTTTGGTGGTCGGTAAGCTAATGGAAAAGGTCCTGAGGGATAGAATTTATGACCATTTGGAAAGATGCAGCTTAATCCGGGATAGTCAACACGGATTTGTGAAGGGTAAATCTTGTCTCACAAATTTGATTGAATTCTTTGAGGAGGTAACTAAGTGTGTAGATGAACATAGAGCAGTTGATGTCGTATACATGGATTTTAGTAAGGCGTTTGATAAGGTTCCCCATGGTTGGCTCATGAAGAAAGTGAGGAGGTGTGGGATAGAGGGAAATTTGGCTGATTGGATAAGTAACTGGCTATCTCATAGAAGACAGAGGGTGGTGGTGGATGGAAAATTTTCGGACTGGAGACCAGTTACCAGCGGTGTGCCACAGGGATCAGTGCTGGGTCCTCTGCTATTTGTGATTTTTATCAATGACTTGGAGGAGGGGGCTGAAGGGTGGGTCAGTAAATTTGCTGATGACACCAAGATTTGTGGAATAGTGGATGAGGAAGAGGGCTGTTGTAGGCTGCAAAGAGACATTGATAGGATGCAGAGCTGGGCCGAAAAATGGCAGATGGAGTTTACCCCTGATAAGTGCGAGGTGATTCATTTTGGTAGGACAAGTTTGAATGCGGATTACAGGGTCAACGGCAGGGTTCTGAGGAATGTGGAGGAACAGAGAGATCTTGGGGTTCATATCCACAGATCTCTGAAGGTTGCCACTCAAGTGGATAGAGCCGTGAAGAAGGCCTATGGTGTGTTAGCGTTTATTAACAGGGGGTTTGAGTTTAAGGCTATGCTGCAACTGTACAGGACCTTGGTGAGACCACATTTGGAATATTGTGTGCAGTTCTGGTCACCTCACTATAAGAAGGATGTGGAAGCATTGGAAAGAGTGCAAAGGAGATTTATCAGGATGCTGCGTGGTTTGGAGGGTAGGCCTTATGAGGAAAGGTTGAGGGAGCTTGGGCTTTTCTCTTTCAAGCGGAAGAGGATGAGAGGAGACTTAATAGAGGTTTATAAGATGAAGAGGGGGATAAATAGAGTGGACGTTCAGAGACTATTTCCTCGGGTGGATGTCGCTATTACAAGGGGGCATAACTATAAGGTTCATGGTGGGAGATATAGGAAAGATGTCCGAGGTAGGTTCTTTACACAGAGAGTGGTTGGGGTGTGGATTGGACTGCCTGCTGTGATAGTGGAGTTGGACACTTTAGGAACTTTCAAGCGGTTATTGGATAGGCACATGGAGCACACCAGGATGATAGGGAGTGGGATAGCTTGATCTTGGTTTTGGACAATGCTCGGCACAACATCGAGGGCCGAAGGGCCTGTACTATGCTGTACTGTTGTTTGTTCTATGTTAACATTCCATTTGCCATCCAAACTATTTGCTGTACTGATGATTAACATACCTGATCACCCGTATCCCTCTGTACTTCTGAGGTCTGCAATAGTTTCACATTTTGATAATATACTGCTTTTCTATTTTCCCACATTATACTCCATTTGCCAAATGTTTGTCCACTCACTTAACCTACCCATATCCATTTACAGACTCTTTGGGCGGGATTTTCCCATCTCTCCCAGCCCAAGACCAGAAAATCCTACCCAAGGTTAATGGATCTGTAAATGGTCCGTCAAATTTTCCGTCTGGCTCGTCATGATTCCCATGGTGGACAGGACTGGAAAATGTACCTTATGACATCTTCATAAGTTACTTTGCTATCTATTTTTGTGCCACCAGCAAATTTAGCAACCTACTTTCAACTCCTTTATCCACATCATTGATAGAGTTTGGAAATAACTGAGGCCCCATCATTGATCCCCGTGGCATCCTACTTGTTACATCTTGCCCAATGTGAAAATGATCCACTTGTGCCTATTCTCTGCTTCCTGTTAGCAAACTAATCCTCTATGTTACCCAATACACCATGAGATGTTATTTTGAGTAGTAATTCTAGTTGAGTTTTGGAGCCAACAAAGATGGATCAGCAGATGAGCTGAGGTTCTCGAATTCCTACCACAATATTCAGCTGCAATAAGAGACCTGACATTGCAGTATTAAGAGTTACGGAACTGCATTCTTAAGAGTCATAGAGTTGCGATATTAGGAATCCCAGAGTTGCCGTATTAAGATTCCTGATTTGGAGTATTAAGGGGCTTGGAGTCGCAATATTAAGATTCCTGATTTGGAGTATTAAGGGACTCGGAGTTGCACTCGAATGGGACCCAGAGATGCAGTATTAAGTGACCGAATTTGTAGTACTAAGTGCCCCAGAATTGGCAATTGGGAAACTGCTGCAGTACTTTGCCAAGCCTTTTTTTAACCTAATGAAAGTCCAATGCACTCTGAGGGTACGGTACCTGAGGCGGGAGGAGTAATTTTTCTGATCGGTGAATCCAGGTTTGCAGATGTACAAATGGGCTTTGCTATGAAAACAGGGCAATGTCATTTCCGATTACCTATTTCCCACTGATTAGTTGCTCCTGAAAATCATCTTTCAGCACTTCCTTGTGACTGTGAAGCAGCGGGATTTTTAATTTATCTAACAACTCTCATCTGGTGTTGATTCAGCTTCAGTACTCCCTGGACAATTACATCAAATCTTCAGCCAATAGCAAAACCTAACTTCTGATCACCAGCAGGCACCTTATTACATTCAATCAATGTGTGTTTGATTTGATAGTGGAGAGGGAGCTTTACTCTGTATCTAACCCCGTGTTATACCTGGCCTGGGAGTGTTTGATGGGGACAGTGTATAGGGAGCTTTACTCTGTATCCAACTCTGTGATGCACCTGCCCTGGGAGTGTTTGATGGGGACAGTGTAGAGTGAGCTTTATTCTGTATCTAACCCCATGCTGTATCTGTCCTGGGAGTGTTTGATGGTAGTCATGATGTGGAAATGCCGGCGTTGGACTGGGGAAAACACAGTAAGGAGTCTAACAACACCAGGTTAAAGTCCAACAGATTTATTTGGTAGCAAACGCCACTGGCTTTCGGAGTGCTGCTCCTTCGTCAGATGGAGTGGAAATCTGCTCTCAAACAGGGCACAGAGACACAAAATCAAGTTACAGAATACTGATTAGAATGCGAATCTCTACAGCCAACCAGGTCTTAAAGATACAGACAATGTGAGTGGAGGGAGCATTAAGCACAGGCTAAAGAGATGTGTATTGTCTCCAGACAGGACAGCCAGTGAGATTCTGCAAGTCCAGCAGGCAAGCTGTGGGGGTTACTGATAGTGTGACATAAACCCAACATCCTGGTTTAGGCCGTCCTCATGTGTGTGGAACTTGGCGATCAGTTTCTGCTCAGCGACTCTGCGCTGTCGTGTGTCGTGAAGGCCGCCTTGGAGAACGCTTACCCGAAGATCAGAGGCTGAATGCCCGTGACCGCTGAAGTGCTCCCCCACAGGAAGAGAACAGTCTTGCCTGGTGATTGTCGAGCGGTGTTCATTCATCCGCTGTCGTAGCGTCTGCATGGTTTCTCCAATGTACCATGCCTCGGGACATCCTTTCCTGCAGCGTATCAGGTAGACAACGTTGGCCGAGTTGCAAGAGTAGGTACCGTGTACCTGGTAGATGGTGTTCTCATGTGAGATGATGGCATCCGTGTCGATGATCTGTTTGAGGTTGTGCGGTTGTTTGAAGGCAAGAAGTGGGGGTGTGGGAATGGCATGACATTTTCTTCTTTTGGACTCATGGTGAACAATCACTGAAACAACTACATGATGACATCAACAAGTTCCATCCCACCATCAGACTCACCATGGACGACGCTCCGGAATCGGTTGCATTCTTGGACACACACATCTCCATTAAGGACGGTCACCTCACTATACCACAAGCCCACGGATAACCTCACGATGCTCCACTTCTCCAGTTTCCACTCTAAACACGTTAAAGAAGCCATCCCCTACGGACAAGCCCTCCATATACACAGGATCTGCTCGGATGAGGAGGATCACAACAGACACCTCCAGACGCTGAAAGATGCCCTCAAAAGAACAGGATACGGCGCTCGACTCATCGATCGACAGTTCCGACGTGCCAGCGAAAAACCGCACCGACCTCCTCAGAAGACAAACACGGGACACGGTGGACAGAGTACCCTTCGTCGTCCAGTACTTCCCCGGAGCGGAGAAGCTATGGCATCTTCTCCGGAGCCTTCAACATGTCATTGATGAAGACGAACATCTCGCCAAGGTCATCCCCGCACCCCCACTTCCTGCCTTCAAACAACCGCACAACCTCAAACAGACCATTGTCCGCAGCAAACTACCCAGCCTTCAGGAGAACAGTGGCCACGACACCACACAATCCTGCCACAGCAACCTCTGCAAGACGTGCCGGATCATTGACATGGATGCCATCATCTCGCGTGAGAACACCATCCACCAGGTACACGGTACCTACTCTTGCAACTCGGCCAACGTTGTCTACCTGATATGCTGCAACAAAGGATGTCCCGAGGCATGGTACATTGGGGAAACCATGCACACGCTACGACAACGGATGAATGAACACCGCTCGACAATCACCAGGCAAGACTGTTCTCTTCCTGTGGGGGAGCACTTCAGCGGTCATGGGCATTCAGCCTCTGATCTTCGGGTATGCGTTCTCCAAGGCGGCCTTCACGACACACGACAGCGCAGAGTCGCTGAGCAGAAACTGATCGCCAAGTTCCGCACACATGAGGACGGCCTAAACCAGGGTGTTGGGTTTATGTCACACTATCAGTAACCCCCACAGCTTGCCTGCTGGACTTGCAGAATCTCACTGGCTGTCCTGTCTGGAGACAATACACATCTCCTTAACCTGTGCTTAATGCTCCCTCCACTCACGTAGTCTGTGTCTTTAAGACCTGGTTGGCTGTAGAGATTCGCATTCTAATCAGTATTCTGTAACTTGATTTTGTGTCTCTGTGCCCTGTTTGAGAGCAGATTTCCACTCCATCTGACGAAGGAGCAGCACTCCGAAAGCTAGTGGCGTTTGCTACCAAATAAACCTGTTGGATTTTAACCTGGTGTTGTTAGACTCCTTACAGTGTTTGATGGGACAGTATAGAGGGAGTTATACTCTGTGTCTAACCCTGTGCTGCACCTATCCTGGGAGTGTTTGATTGGGATAGTGTTGAGGGAGCTTTAGTCTGTATCTAACCCTGTGCTGTTTTTGTTCTGGGAGTGTTTGCTGGAGACAGTGTTGAGGTTGTTTTGCTTTATCTCAGGTTTCATGGAACTCAGCTGTGTGTCATTTTAACTGGGTCATATCTCTAAATATAGATTCTTTGTTTGAACTGAAGCCAGTAACCGGCAGGTGCTATAAATATCTCAGAATACAATTTTTCATTTCCTCTTTGATGCGCTAATCTCTGTTCTTATTGGATTCCATACACATTTATTTACTTTGTTCACTTTTATTTATAATGGAAACATTGTTGTTTCATAGCTTGCAGATTGTATCCCTCATTCATCTACACACTGCAGGTTTGGGATTGGCTGCTCTCTCACCTGCCAACATTGCTGGCCTTGGTTTGGCTGCTCTCTCAGCCGCCAACATTGCTGGTCCGGGATTTCTTGTTCCCTTCCCGCCAACATTGCTAGTCCGGGATTGGTTGTTCCCTTCCCGCCAACATTGCTGGTCCGGGATTGGTTGTTCCCTTCCCGCCAACATTGCTGGTCCGGGATTGGTTGTTCCCTTCCCGCCAACATTATAGGTCTGGGATAGGCTGCTCTCTATGTTTTTCTTTATTTGCACATGCTTTCCTTTATATTTCAAGAGTGAATGGATGAGAAATATTCCAGTTGTTTAGTCAGTGTTACTCTGAGCTTGACTTCTCAGTTTCACATCTTCCATGCTGTGCATTGTTCTGTGTCTCCAGCCTCATTGTGTTTGAATTGAGATTCCGCTCGCCATCTCCTAATCCTTGCACAAGGGCCTGAGAACTGTGTGACTCAACTCCCTCCATCTTTCTGTCCTTTAAACCAAAACTCAGTGTCAACTAAACCTTGCTCATTGATGTCCTTTGACTTCACTCTTTTTAATCGTGTTGATGTCCAGTACAAAATACCTCAAAAGTGTAAAGTAAGCATTTGTGTTTCACAACTAAGGAGAGTTTTTCACCCCATCAAGCACTTTTGCAGGCAATTTGTGCACACAAACAGCATTGACTCAATAATCTGCTTTACCTGAGGTTGGCTGAGTGCTGAATATTGGCCACAGGAGATCAGGGAGAGTAGCCCTGCCTTCCAATTGGTACCATGAAATATTTTCAGCTGACTGAGAGGGCTGATGGTGCCACGCTTTAATAACTCTCCTGAAAGAAAGTACCTCTGACCAGGCAGCACTCACTCAATACTGCACGGAGAATGTCAGCCTGGATTACATGTTAGTTACAACTCGGAGGATACAGTCCTGCTATCTATATCATGGCTGACTGATTTGGAAACTTTCATGAGCTACCTACTAATTTAAGCACTGGGTGTGGTGAGCATGATGTGGTTAGGGGTACTCGACACTCTGCTGTACAGTGAGAAGTGAATGAATAAACCACAAATATTTCCATTCCTTACTGATTCAACTCTGATAACATTTGAATGTAAATTTCTTGTGATAACTTGTTTACTGAGTTGATTACACTTGTCTCTGACTTCTCTGTTGCTGAGCATGAGTGTGGGGCTAGGGTCAGGGTGGGGTGGGTAGGTGGGGAGAGGAGGGAACGGAGGTGCAGTGTGGAGGTGGGAGCCTTAGGACGGAGACCGCACAAAGCCCCCTGAGTGTTGTCATCCTGCGTGGCTCACCCCTCCCCTGGCAGGAACACCACCACACCATCTGCTCTGTGAGACCAAAATCAGAAGATGTGTGCAGGGGGCTGGAAGCTAAACTTTCCCCACTCGGTGGCTCAGGGTGATTGTCTGCTGGCCCTCAATACTGTGAGTAGTTTTTAATTTCCAACACATTTCAGAAATGAGTTAAATAGCTGGTGCCCAGTGTCGAGAACAGTGTCGTGGTGGCGATAACTCTGAGGTTAAACAGCCACTCCTCTTCAATGTCTAAATATTGGCCGGGCGAACCTCTCCCAGCCCTGGACATGGACTGGGAAGTTGAAGAGGTCACAGTCTTTAATTAGAGCTTGACCCTGCTAGTATCTGCAATTATATCAAAGAGCAGCTCCACTAAACAGGGAATTACAATGCTTCCTCCTATTCCACTTACTCATTCTGTTGTTTAACTAGGTCCCGCGCTCCTTATTACCATCTGAGTGAGAGCTCCATCTTCCTCCGTGTCAGCTGCAGCTTGGCAGATAGTGCTCTCACTTCTGAGTCACAAAGTTGTGGGTTCAAGTCCTGCTCCAGAGCTAGGCTGACACTCCGAAACAGTACTGAGAGAGTGCTGCATTGTTGGACATGCCATTTTTCAGAGACCCTGGCTGGGATTTTCCACTCCTGTTTGTGAAAATATCGTGAGACGTGTGAAGTTGCGTTTCACGTTGATGTAAACACATGACATAATTGTCCCCTTCCCCCGTTAATGTCGGGGTGCATTTCCAGATATTCAACATTTAGTAAATCAACATTTCATTGTCAGGCGCCTCCGCCACAATCATCCGTCAAACAATGCATCCACGTCGGTGTGTGGGCAGCATCACCACTGGTCCCCAAGGCATGCATCTGGTGAGCAGATTTCCCAGGGGGCTCAGGGAAGAGGGGATCATTCCTAGGTGCTGCCCTGGCAGTGCCCAGAATGCACTGGGTAGTGCCCAGGCAATCTTAGGTAGCAATGCTGGATGATGCCAGGGGCTGGGGGGTTCCAGCATTATCTGTTTGGTTGCTGTGCGCTGGGGTGGTGATTAAAAATGATTCCCCATTCCTCACATTTCTAAGTTGTTGGCAGGGTGGGTAAAGGAGAAGCGGCCCTGCCAGCAAGATGTCGTGGGATCCGACTTTTGAAGTTTATTTTTCAAAGTGCTGCATTGTATGGCGGAGAAAGCCGCCATTGCTGTCGGCGGTTTCAATGCTGCTTTTCCTGTCTGCCTTTGTCAATTTCCAGGCAAATCTCACCCCCGTCTGCCCTCTGAAGTGGATGCATAACTGTTGAAAGAAGTGCAGCAATGTTTAACTCAGCATTGTGACCAATAGTTATCCTTCAATTGACATCACTAAAACAGCTGATCTGATCATGATTGCATTGCTGTTTGTGGGATCTTGCTGTGCACACATTGGCTGTTGCGTTTCCTTCATTACAAGGGTAACAAAACTTCCAAAGTCCTTTGACTACAAAGTGTTTTGAAGACATCCTGGGATTGTGAAAAATGTTAGTAAAATGCAGGTCTTTATTTCCATACCCACCCCCCCCCCACCTCCCCCAAATCCCCTCGCACACAGAAGTGAAGTGCTCTCTGTGTGTGTATGAAATGACTGTGTATCCCTGCTTGCTTTGACTTCCCTGGGTGAATGTAAAGTGTAAATGATGAGGCAGCTATATAATTGCAGGCTTTATAAATAGAACAAATGCAGGACATTACAAGGAGGGATGTGAGTTTGGGCTGCGTAGATCAAAGGGAGTGTGAGCAGGAGGACAGGCGATAGCTGGAGGCTGACATACATGTCGAGATTCTGGGAGTGTGTGTTGAGGGCTGGCTCTGAAGAAAGCATTCATCCGGGCTCTCTCATCTATTTTTGAACAGAGCTGCTATTTTTACTCCAGACGCTCTGCATCTGTGTTTATAGAGCAGTTTATTATGGTCAGGTAACCATTCAGTATGCTGTGTATTTATACCAAACCAATGTAAACACAACTCTGAAAATACCCTGACAGCTGAATCCTTGTGCTTAGCCTATCCTTAGCGGCCTCACAGAAAATGACATATAGAGCACCCATTAAAGGTCTCAGCGCCTTCTGCTTCCACTGACAATTGATTCACCCTGTGTACACATTCATTCTGTGTGCACAAAGGTAGGGGTCCTCATTGGAGGGAGAGATAGGGTGGGGAGGGCGTGGTTCTATGGGAACAATTCATGGGGTCTGCCAAAATAAGGTTCACGCAAAATAAAAGCTGCTGCTCGGTCTCAGTGATGGAACCCCAATTAGTACTGCCACCCCATGGCTCCCACAGTAACTGCAACTATAACAAAACCTGAACATTGAGCATAGCTTCACTCTCTGATCTATTCACTTTGACAGAGTCTACGAGTGTTATCGACGAGTACCCTATTCACAGGAAATTCCTCTTTAGTTTGCGACCTATATGAACATAAGAACATAAGAAATAGGAGCAGGAGTAGGCCATCTAGCCCCTCGAGCCTGCCCCGCCATTCAATAAGATCATGGCTGATCTGAAGTGGATCAGTTCCACTTACCCGCCTGATCCCTATAACCCCTAATTCCCTTACCGATCAGGAATCCATCTATCCGTGATTTAAATATATTTAACGAGGTAGCCTCCACCACTTCAGTAGGCAGAGAATTCCAGAGATTCACCACCCTCTGAGAGAAGAAGTTCCTCCTCGACTCTGTCCTAAACTGACTCCCCCTTATTTTGAGGCTGTGCCCTCTAGTTCTAGTTTCCTTTCTAAGTGGAAAGAATCTCTCCACCTCTACCCTATCCAGCCCCTTCATTATCTTATAGGTCTCTATAAGATCCCCCCTCAGCCTTCTAAATTCCAACGAGTACAAACCCAATCTGCTCAGTCTCTCCTCCTAATCAACACCCCTCATCTCCGGTATCAACCTGGTGCTTGGGTTTCTGCTTGGGTTCAGCAAACCCATATGATTGGGTTTACTGAACAAGCAGGAACAAGTTAGACTATGGCCCATTTATCATTCATTTATATAAAAGTAAATTACTGTGGATAGTGGAATCTGAAACCAAAAGAGAAAATGCTGGAAAATCTCAGCAGGTCTGACAGCATCTGTAAGGAGAGAAAAGAGCTGATGTTTCGAGTCCAGATGACCCTTTGTCAAAGCTCTATGTATTAATGTAAACTTCGTCCTGTGTCTGTGTGGGATTCCTCTGGGTGCTCCAGTTTCCTCCCACAGTCCGAAAGATGTACTGGTCAGGTGCATTGGCCATACTAAATTTTTCTTCTGTGTACCTGAGCAGGCGCCGGAGTGTGGTGACTGGGGGATTTTCACAGTAACTTCATTGCAGCATTAATGTAAGCCTACTTGTGACATTAATACATAAACTTAAAAGTTGAACAAAAGCCTCCAACCCCAATGGCCCCTTGGATTCCAAACTGTATCCCTCACAGACAAACTCTGTTAACCTGGCTGCAGAGGGTTGAGGTGCAAAGGTTACTAGTCCAAGTGTCCCAATGGAGATTACCCAGTGCACAGGGGTCACTTCCCAATATAGAACACTGGGAAGGTTCTCACTGGTTCAAATCTCCACATCTCGAATGAATAATAAATTTTGTGTTTAATTGGACAGTTACTTTTTGTCCAGATGGTTGTGTTACGGGGGGCGGGGGGGTGGCTGCGGTGCAGCAACCTCGGGAAGAAAGAATTTGAGAATCTGTGCATGGAGACACTCTGGGCCAAGGTTCGTGCCAGTTGCCTATCTTCTGAACTGCCAATTTGTACATTTCCTCCTGCACTCCGCCCTCCCATCCATTTCCTTTGGCCCACCATTGGCAGGCGTCTCCTCATCTTCTATATCCTAAGCTCTGGAAATCTCTTTCTTCTCTCGCTCTCTCTCCTCCTTTCAGACATTAATGAAAACCTGCCCGTTTGGGTCAAATTATCTAATATCTCCTCACATGGCCTGATGCCAATATTTACTGCATTAGGCTCCTGTGAATTACTAAGGGACTTCTCCAACATCATAGGTGCTATATAAATGCAAGGTGTTGTTGCTGACAGAGGTAGCAGTTGTTTTTAGTCTCATGTAGGTGTTACTTTGTTACAAGCGGGTTTTCTCTAAATTTGATTTTGCTGTATGTTGAAAGCTCTGTATTATACCTGTGGCTGAGAGTGCACCTTCAGGAAAGGGGTGAAGAAAATCTGTCTCATTGACCAATCTGTCTTGAGCATTACAGGGCAGCCATTTTAGTTCACTAAACGGTGAAGCTTTGTCCCATCATCCTTTTGGTGGAGCACCACTTTGGCCTATTTTTGGTTTTTTTAATTATAATTTAACTGCTGACAAAATAGATTCAGTTCTCAAGAAATAGGAATGGTTTAAATTCCAGCAGCTCTCTTTTGAAAGCCTTTGGCCAAAATTATAGCATGTAACTTCTTTAAATAGAGCCTACCTTTAATTCTGTTTAGATTCAAAGGAGAGGGGCATGAAAGGAGTTTGGTGATGAATTGGAGATCTTGGCTTCAATCCAACTGAGGCTATTGAAATGTCAACACACGGCTTACCCATTATCTCAACTCCACTAATCACTCCAGTCCGTGTATAGCTCTAGCATTAAGAACATTCAACACAACAAAGCTTCTCGCACACTCTCAACATTAAAGCAAGGAAGTATTGAGATATATCCAATCAAATGTGATGTTACACATCCAGCACCACACTCTCCCTGATATTGGAATGGTTTCAGGGGCTTAGAATAGCACTGAGTAGTGGAAGTGAAGAACAGCTGCAGATAATCCAGATGTTGGATAGACCGTGAAGTCTCCAGCTATGGTGACAACAGATTAAGAAACTGGGGGTGGAATAGGGGGCGTCTTTGAGTTACACATCTTTGAGTTAGCTGAAGCAATTCCAACTCAGTGACTGATGGAAGCAGGAGATTATCTAAAGCACCAGTCCAAATGTTATGCAAATGGTGATGCCACACAAAGCGTCTGGTGTGAGGAATTTGTGTACCCTGCAGTCTTGAAATGAAAACAAACGATGATATTTTGTCAAGCTCTTTCTGAAAGATGTGATTCAATTCTGTCTGGGATGTCTGTTCCACATAAGCATCAACTTAGGAGAGAAAAAAGCTTTCTCCAGTCTAAAACCATGTTTGACATCAGTTAATTTAGCATCCATCTCCATCAATCATTTCTGTATTCACAACATCTTAAGCATACCTCTCAGCACCTTGTCAACCAGAGACATTGCCTCTCTCTATCTTTTCTTTGATAAACCAAATCCTGTTCTATGGGAGATATGATCCAGGAGCTCAAATTCACCGTCTCATTACTTCTTAGATAGATACCCTACAGTGCAGAAAGAAGCCATTTGGCCCATCGAGTCTGCACCGACCACAATCCCACCCAGGCGCTATCCCCATATCCCTACATATTTACCCACTAATCCCTCTAACCTACACATCTCAGGACAGTAAGGGGCAATTTTAGCATGGCCAATCAACCTAACCTGCACATCTTTGGACTGTGGGAAGAAACCGGAGTACCCGGAGGAAACCCACGCAGACACGAGGAGAATGTGCAAACTCCACACAGACAGTGAACCAAGCCGGGAATTGAACCCAGGTCCCTGGAGCTGTGAAGCAGCAGTGCTAACCACTGTGCTACTGTGCCTCCTTGTTGTTTTATACTCACCAAGGTGCCATTTACCATCACCAAAGAATAGAATGCACACCCCAAGTGCCATCAAGCACTCCAGGGATACATACAGCACGATATAGAGTAAAGGTCCCGCTATTCTGAGCCATTAAACAGTCCCAGAGCAGTTTCAGCACAAATTAGATACAGATTAATCTCCTGCAATGTCCCAACAAACACTCCCAGGACAAGTACAGTACAGGTTAAATGCAGAGTAAAGCTTAAAGTTTCCTTTACAATGCACCATCAAACACTCTCAAGGGAGGCTCAGCATCAATTCAATGCAAAATAAAACTCCCTCGGCTTTGTTCCACCAAACTCTCTCAGAGCAAGAACACTATGGGGTAGGTACAGGGTAAAACACTGTCTGTACTGTCCTGACAAAGCCTCTTAAGACAGGTACAGCGCAAATTAGTTTCAGAATGAAGCCTCTGTCCCATGAAACATCTTTAGGGCACATATATTATGAAACTTAATTCCACAAGACAGAAGAATTGTCCTTACATGATGAATATGGAACTGGATTTGGCAAAGTACCTCTCACCCTTCAAACGTAAAATGAGACGTTTTGAATCCTGAAATATTTTATCCAGTCTGCATTGCACATCCAACAACACCAGTGAACGCCCCCATTCTACCCCCAGTTTCTTAATCTGTCGTCACAACAGCTCCAGATTTCATGGTCTATCCAACATCTGGATTATCTGCAGCTGTTCTTCACTTCCACAACTCAATGCTGTTCCAAGCCCCTGAAATCATCCCAATTTCAGGGAGAGTGTGGTGCTGGATGTGTAACATCACATTTGATTGAATGTATCTTGAAACTTCCTTGCTTTATGGTGAGAATGTGCGAGAAGCTTTGCTGTGTTGAATGTTCTCAACATTCTGGAGCTATACTCACACTGGAGTGATTAGTGGGATTGAGATAATGGGTAGGCCGTGTGTTGATAGATGCTGGTAAATGGCACCTTGGTAAGTATAAAGCCACACTAAGTGACAATCAGAGGGTGACTTCAGGATCTTGGGTCACAAGTCCCATGGAACAGGACTTGGTTTGTCAAAGGACCAGGAGATACGATGGTAGCGATCTTACTAAAACAAATTTGAAGTCCAGGATGGGCGGGAAAATGGGAGAGCTTCTCACATTTTTTTGGGCAAGTTCAAATCCAAACTTAGTGCATGAAAAAATTGGCTAAACTATTCCTCGCCTGTAGGGGAAGGGGCAGGGCTTAAATCGCCAGCCAGCCTGCTGTAGCAGCAGAGGGTGCCATTGCGCATGTGCAGACCTCCGTGGCTGTACATGTGCAATGGCAACCATCAGAGGCCTGACAGATCTGAGAGAGACCTGTCAGGCCTCTGCTTTTGCAGCCAGCCTCAAACCAGCACATCCCCCCCCCCATCCCTGTCCTGCACCGGCCAGAAATATTGCACCCCTCCCCATCAACTTGCTGCCTAGACCGACTGCTCCCCCACCTCCCCTTGCTCCCTCCCCGCTAATCTTGCCGGATATCCAGTGCTGGTGAGATTGCGAGAGGTGGGAAATCGGGCACAACCTGATTTCCCGGCTTTTGCGTGATCTTACCGGCTCGCCCCACCCATGGTAAGATCACCCCCGATATGTCTCTGGCTACCAACATACCAAGAGGATACGACAGAGAAAGTGAGACAAACATTACTGGTCAGACAACCTGCCAGAGGAAGATTTGTGCAGTTGAAATGTCAGAACCTGTCTTTTCCCTTTACTAATACTGACCAGCCTCGCTGTGCGTTTCCAGAATGTTCCATTGTTCTGTCACATTTAAAGCATTTGTTGACAGAAACATGGGGACATAGGAGAAGGAATAGGCCATTCAACCCTTCCAACCTGCTCCCCCATGATCAATAAGACCATGGGTGATCTGATTGTGTTCCAACTTTACTTTCCTGTCTTCCAACTATAACCTTTGACCACCTTGTCTATCAAAAGAAATGCCTAACTGTGCCTTGAATAAATGACCCAGCCTGTGTTGCTCTCTGGGGAAGAGAAATCCAATACCAACCACCCTTTGAGAGAAAAATAACTTCTTCTCATCTCAATCTTAAACAGTAGACTTCTTATTATTAAATTTTGTGCCCTGATTCCAGTCTCTCCCACAAGTGTAAACATCCTGTTGATATCCATCATATCAAATCCCTCTGGATCAGACTTGCTTCAATAAGAGCACCTCTCATTCTTCTAAACTCCAATGGGTATAGCTTGAGCCTGGCCAACCTTTCTTGAGACAAAGCCTTCATCCGTGGAATGAATCAAGCAAACCTTCTCTGAACTACTTCAAATGCAATTCTACCTTTTTTAAAGAAGGAGACCAAATCTTGTATTTGTTGAACCATCCCTGCATGGAACAGACTGTATCTGAAATATATATACTCGGCCTCACATAGCTATCACCTGTACTTAATTTTCTTCTTCAATCTTACAACAAACCTATTCCACAGAACTGGGCATGACTGTTCTACAGGATTGGGTATTGTTAAATTTGCATCATATGTATAGAGAAAAATCTGGGTGTGACCTTAGTCTGTTATTTTGCATGGTCTAACAAATGAAGAGAGCAGGCTGAAGAGCTCATATCTCTGCCAAACAAAGACAATTTGAATGGATTCTACTGCTGTTCCTTTATTACAATTACGCAGCTGTTCCTTGAGGCTTTTCCCTGTTCGTCTTTGTAGCCGCAAAGCTGTAAAACAAAATATTTTCATTAAAAGCTTCCAGCTCACTGAGGAGGCTTCAGCTCCATTAACATCCATCAACCTGCTTTGAAAACTCTGCTCACACTTTGACAGTTGTGACAAATTCCATCCCAGCAGCTGAGGCAATCCACACCATTCTAAAATGATCAACAACATTCTAAATAAAACAAACCCCCAACATTCTAAAAACAAAAATCAATTTGCTCTATTTCCCAATATTAATGGATCCTTCAAAAAAAATCCAAGATCCGGATTCAGATCTGCATCTTCTCCAAAAATGAATCAGTTTTTCCATGGGCCATTCCCTATCTGTGTACCATGTTTCATTGAAATCGGGTGGCACAGTGGTTAGCACTGCTGCCTCACAGCATCGGGGACCCAGGTTCGATTCCCGGGTTGGGTCATTGTCTATGTGGGGTTTGCACATTCTCCCCATGTCTTTGTGGGTTTCCTCTGGATGCTTCGGTTTCTTCCACAGCCCAAAGATGTGCGGGTTAGGTGGAATAGCCATGCTAAATTGCCCCTTAGTGTCAGGGGGAGTAGCTAGGGTAAATGCATGAGGTTAAGGGGATACGGCCAGGGTGGGATTGTGGTCAGTGCAGACGCGATGGACCAAATGATGTCCTTCTGCACTGTAGAATTCTATGATTCGATGAAATCTATCCACTGGTTTTTGAGATACATTGTCTGCAGACAAACAGGCTAACAAACAGGAATGAAACTTGCAGTGACAAAGGTCAACAAAGAGCAATAAAATTAACTGCCTCATAATCCATCGAATACAATCCATTGAACTTCCAGTAACTGCATTCTTTAATGAACAGTGTAAAAATCCACTGCATTCCACACTGTGCTACATCTTTCCTCAGATTTACTCAGGGTGTTTTTTTTAATATTCTTCTTTTACAGAAAAGCATAAATGAAGGATTGTTACTGAAGCAGACCAGCTCATTTCAAAGATGGAAGAAAAGATACTTTAAGCTCAGAGGGCGAAAGCTATACTGGGCCAAAGACTCAAAGGTAAAGCAAGCAGGACTGGCACTGGGCATATCTTTCAGCTATAGCAAGATGATGAGGCATTTTTGTTCAATACTTGCTCATGAACTGACAAGGAATCTCACTCATACTCAGAAAGTTCCTTCACTAACACTCTGAGCTGCACCAAATCAACCCTCAATAAAGCAATAATATTTCTGCATTTGGACCACCTTTTTGTCATACCAGAGTTATTGCAAACAATTTTCCAAATGGTTAATGACCTTGGATGCTGTGGTGAATGTTGTGATACGGAAAAAGCACAGGAACAGTAATGGGATGGAATGTTCCTGTGGCGATTGAGTGAGTAAAGTTGTTCAGGACATTAGGAAATCTCCCCTTTTTTTCCTCTAACAGTGACATAGGATCTTATTTTCCAGCAGAAGCAGCTGACCAGGCAGAATGTGCACCACCATAAAGTCTCTCCCACAGGATGATATCTCCGACAATGTTGCACTCTTCAACCCACCTAGCGCTGCACTCTTTCCCTATTCTTCAAAGTGATATCAAGCTTAAACCACATCTCTGGATCAGAGTAGTGACAACTTCAGGACAGCACCAAGGGAGTGTTGCACTGTCAAAAATACCATCTTTTAGATGGAACAATAAACCAAGACCCTATCTCCCCTCTCAAGTACATGTAAGAGATCTCACTGTGATTAGGAGAGCAGGGGAGTTCGCGATGCTTTACGCAATATTTAGCTCTCAACGAACATCACTAAACAGATCACCTTGTTGCTATTTGAACGATTGGATGCTGTGTTGTTGTGAATGGAATAACAGTCACACCTCGGGAAGTGGCCCTCCACTCTGACCTGCAGGGAACTGGAGAGAGGGCAGCACCAAGGAGGAATAAGATTACAAAGTGTGGGTGTGAAAGATGATGGACAGAGGGAGCTGCTCTGAATGTGCAACTTCTTGTTTTCTTAGAGGTGGCAAGGAGCAGGCAAAGAACAATTCCCCTGTCTGTGGTGCTGCCTTCAGCAACTGTCAGATGAGTGTGTGCTTTGTTCCTCATGTCTGCGTTCAAATAGCCTGCATCTCAAAACAGAGTTAGCACAGCACTGGCCAAAGTTCATGTGATGAAGTGTCAAAGTTAAAGTTTAAAGTTTATTTATTAGTCACAAGTAGATTTACATTTACTGTGAAAATCCCCTAGTCGCCACACTCTGGTGCCTGTTCGGATACACTGAGGGAGAATTTAGCATGGGCATTCCACCTAACCAGCACGTTTTTCGGACTATGGGAGGAAACCGGAGCACCCGGAGGAAACCCACGCAGACACGTGGAGAATGTGCAAACTCCACACAAACAGTGACCCAAGCCGGGAATCGAACCCGGGTCCCTGGCGCTGTGCGGCAGCAGTGCTAACCGCTGTGCCACCATACCGCCAAATTAGGAATGCCATTGGCTAACAAATACTGAAGCAACAGAACTAGGTTTATTCAAAGGGACAGGAATAAAGACCAATCTTGGCAATCCCATTGCTAATGATATCATTATTAATCTAGTATTATTCCCGACACTAGCATTGCTGACATTATTATTCATGACTATTAATCCTCATATTGTTATTGCTGATATGATTCCTGACGTTATCATTCCTGACGATTTTATTCCTGACAATATCCATAAAATAGAATCCCAACAGTACAGAAGGAGGCCATTTGACCCATCGAGTCTGTACCGACCACAATCCCAGCCAGGACCTTATTCCCATAACTCTACACCTTTACCCTAGCTAATCCCCCTGACACTAGGGTCAATTTAGCATGGCCAATCAACTTAACCTGCACATCTTTGGACTGTGGGAGGAAACCGGAGCACCCAGAGGAAACCCACGCAGACACGGGGAGAATGTGCAAACTCCACACAGACAGTGACCCGAGGCCGGAATTGAACCCGGGACCCTGGCGCTGTGAGGCAGCAGTGCTAACCACTGTGCCACCCTGATGTCATGCCTGATGTTTTTATTCCTGACATTATTCCTGATAATATCATTCCTAATAATATAATTTCCTGATATTATTATTCCTGAGAATATAATTTTTCACAGTTCTATGTTTTCAGATTCCTGGTTCAGCCTGTATTCCAACGTAGCCTGCATTCTGACAAAGCTTGTATTTTGATGTATCTGTATTTTGATTTAGCCTGTAGTCTGATTCATCTGTACCCTGAGTTCTGCGCTTGGTACACCCTGTACTCTGATCGTTCTTTTTCTTTCATTCCAGTCCTTAATATTCGATGAGGTGGACCTGTCTAATGCCAGTGTCGCTGAGACAAGCACAAAAAACATTAACAACAGTTTTACTGTAAGTTGCTGCTTATTCCTGGCTTGACCTCTCCCTTGAGTAGTGACTGCTGTACTGTCATATACTCATAACTTGAAAGGCATCTTCAGGCATGCACGTCAAAGCCCCTATCAATCTCTTTCTAAAAAAAGGTCCTGCATACAATAGTAAAGTTATTTCATGTCTGTTAGAATGATTCAGTTCTGTGAGTCACATCTGTGTAAACCTCTGGCACATTCTCTCTCAGTAAGAAGTTTAACAACAGCAGGTTAAAGTCCAAGAGGTTTATTTGGTAGCAAAAGCCACAAGCTTTCGGACCCTTAAGCTCCTTCTTCAGGTGAGTGGGAATTTTGTTCACAAACAGGGCATATAAAGACACAAACTCAATTTACAGAATAGTTGTTGGAATGCGAATACTTACAGCTAATCAAGTCTTAAAGGCACAAACAATGTGAGTGGAGAGAGCATTAAGACAGGTTAAAGAGATGTGTATTGTCTCCAGACAGGACAGCCAGTGAGACTCTGCAAGTCCAGGCAGACTGTGGGGATTACAGACTCAGCCAAGCTTGTCTAACCTTTACATGCGAGGGACCATGTTTCAATTTTCTTTTCACTCAAGGGTCTGATGGGCAAATTTTTTAAAAAATAGGGTTTAGTCCAACATTAAACACACATTTCAATAAAATGTTGAGATGTGAAGAAAAGAGACAATTTGTTGAGCAAAAATAAAGCAAGTCACAGCAATAAATCGATAATTTAAAATAAAGAGTAATTAATAAAAATGACCATTCGAGTGTGAGAGGGTCCAAATTGTGTTTTACCAGCTCCCCATCAGTCTCAGGATACTTATTTACTCACCATCACCCACTGTGTGCGTTGATTGGTGAGGGTGAGCGTGAGTGCAAACCCTGAGACTGGATGCACATGCACACGCACATGCATACACGTACACATACATGCATACATGTACACACACATGCATACATGTACACACACACTCACATGCACTCTCTTCTCCCTGTGATGCTGCCCCTATTCCCCCCACCCAGCAGCCAGACTCTTCCCCCTTCCCCCTGCCCAGTAATTGCTCCCATCCGACCTGTAAATAAATGCTCCGTCCCCCCGTTCAGCAGCCACTTTTCCCTCCTCCGCTCAGCAGGCAGTCCGGGGCAGACATTTTCCCCCTGCCTAGCAGCCACTTTGACTCTTCCTCCCTCCCCAGCAGACTTTCCATTGCCATCGTGCTATACTTTCAAACCTGATGCTGAAGAAAGCCGCTCATTCAATCAGAGACTGGTCATCACCTACGTTTGCTGCTGATTGGCTCACTAATGTTTGCAGCCACAGCAAACATGGGAGAGAGATGGCCCATGATTGGAGGAGCGGTGTTTTGAAGAATCGTTGATCTCATTATTTTAAACATGGAGTCCTGGGCTAGATAGAGAGGCTGGGTGGTGGCCTGCAGGCTGTGTTCGACAAGCCTGATCTCGTGAGAGTCAAACTGTTCAATAAGCACCAGGAAGATGACATCTCTAACGGTGAAACAACCCCTCAGTACTGCACTGGGAGTGTTAGTCTAGATTATATGCTTATGCCTCTGGAGTGGAACTTGAATCCATGACCTTCTGATTCAGAGATGAGAAGGGTACTAACTGAGTCATAACAGCCTGGTGTTCCAGCAACATGTGCTGGAACTAATGATCTTTTTGAATCAGTCATTCCAGCACTGGCTCTATTTAATAGATTTCCATTTGCTTTGCCTCCTGATAACATTCCCTTCTCTGCGAGTTAGTAATGGAGCAGTCATAATACAAACTTCCAACACTGGAAATCTGGATTCAAATGAAGGCCAGCCAATCAGATTTGCAGCAGCTGTCCATTGCTGGCCTTGGCAAGTTCAGACTCCCTTCACCTTTACCCAACTTCCGAGGCCTCTAACATAATTCACTTAGAACATAGAACATAGAAAAGCTACAGCACAAACAGGCCCTTCGGCCCACAAGTTGCGCCAAACAATTTCCTTACTTTCTAGGCTCATCTATAACCCTCTATCTTACTAACCTCCATGAACCTATCCAAAAGTCTCTTAAAAGACTCAATCGAATCCACTCCCACCACCACTACCAGCAGCCGATTCCACGCACCCACCACCCTCTGAGTGAAAAACTTACCCCTAACATCTCCTCTATATCTACTCCCCTGCACCCTAAACCTGTGGCTTCTCGTGACCATTTCAGCCCTGGGTAAAAGCCTCTGAGAATCCACTCTATCAATACCTCTCAACATCTTATACACCTCTATTTCATTTGTTTTCCTTTGTTTCTCAGTTTTCCAATCTAAACTCACTGACTGCTCTGTTCCAGTTGTGTTCCCAGTAGATTGTTTTACAATGTATGACGACTTTGAGTTTCCCCAATTCTCATTGAGCTTTACAGCACAGAAAGTGGCCCTCCGGCCCACCGTGTCGGCTCCGACCATCAAGCGCCTATCTATTTTAATCCCATTTTTCACACTTGGTCTGTAGCCTTTTATGCTATGGCATTTCAAGTGCTCATCTAAATGCTTCTTAAATGTTGTGAGGGTTCCCACCTCTACCACTCTTTCGGACAGTGAGTTTCAGATTCCCACCACTCTTTGGGTGAAAACCACCCTCTGGGCGAAAAAGCTTTTACTCAAATCCCCTCTAAATCTCCTTAAATTTTATGGCCCCTAGTTATTAACCCCTCTAATAGAGGAAAAGTTTCTTCCTATCTTCTCTCTCTAAGTCCCTCATGATCTTGTACACCTCAGTCAAGTCTCCCCTCGGCCTTCCCTGCTCTAAGGAAAATAACTTCAGCTCAACCAGCCTCCATCTCTGGGCCCTTGCTGTACATTGAAAACTCCATTGTTATGCAATGAGAATCTTTTGTTGTCATTAGACATTTGTTAGTTCCACATGGTGTCTATGGCGATGAAACTAACTATAGTGCCTGTTCCTGTATTCTGTGACATCCAGACTAACTGTTTCTAACTCCTGATGTAATAGGACAGAGATACCCAGGATTAATAGTAGACTGCTTCAGGAAAAGTATTCTTTATTCTAAATTGAAGATTCTTTTCAGGTCATAACACCTTTCAGAAAATTAATCCTGTGTGCGGAGAATAGAAAGGAGATGGAAGATTGGATCACGGCACTGAAATCTGTTCAGAAACTGGAGAATTATGAGGTAAAGAGTGTCAGTTCTCTTCACACGTGTGTGCGTGCACGTGCATGTGCTCACACATGCATTAATGTGTGTGTGTGTGTGCCCATGATAGGGTAGAATGTCCATGAGCTGTGGAAATGAGATGAAATATGTATGGGATAGAGTTGATGATAGACGGAATGCACACAGACCGTCAACGCTGATTAAATATGTAAGTTCACTTAAATATAGGAGAGAGTGTACATGAGCTGTGGAAGGAATTTAAATAGTTGGGAAGAGTCCATTTTCGGGGAAAGGCTGTGGAAGAAAAAGGATGGATGGATGAATGCTCATTTATGTTTCAAAACAGCCATGTAAAATGTTGAGTGTCTTTCACACACCAAGTGATGTTACTTAGTCACCAGCTCATTCACCTTGCGCAGGGCAGTGCCACGTGACCATGACTGGTTTTGCTTCACCTGATTGTGCATTTTTCATCTTTCCATTTGACAGCCGCCTTCTGACATTCAAACTTAACTCCTTTGCCCTTACACTTCCTTAGGCAAATCAGCTGAACATGGAACATTTCTCAGGGATGCACAACTGGTACGCTACGTCCCATGCCCGACCCACCTTCTGTAATGTGTGCCGGGAGGCCCTCTCGGGAATGACCTCTCACGGGCTCTCTTGTGAAGGTAAGTGGGATTCACTGGGACATTGCTGTAAGATTGAGTCAATTTGGAAAGAATGAGCAAGTCCAGCACGAGACTGGGGTTGTGATTAGGGCATAAATGTATTATCAGCATTAAGAATTAAATTGCCTTAATTACTGAAACATGAACATCATTAAACATTGCAGCAGCTGGGAAAGAATGGATCTATTTTAAAATTCCTGTAGCCTGAAGCTACTGATAGCGAAGGCTCCCATTTCTTTCCATCACATGGCTGAACAGTAATCTTCCCCACTCTGACTGCCTACCATATATTGGAAAGACATTTTGGATCCACCTTCGTCGACCATCAAGTCCTGGAATGGGATTGAATCTAGAGCTTTGGCTTCAGAAGCAGGGTCTCCACCCACTGCCCAATCTCCATACTGATAGGTGCAGTGTGCCAGAAGTGTCAAAACAATCCACTCAAACACCAGTGAGCACAATCCTCGACAGTGTAAATTGTAGGATGAATAGAACCATTCTCAGTACAGATCAGTGTGACTCGATTTGGAATGAATGAAATAATTTATATCCTGACATCAGATACCAGTGGTTAGCCCTGCTGCCTCACAGTGCCAGGGACCCTCGATCGGGCCTTGGATGATTGCCTGTGTAGAGTTTCTCCAGATGCTCCGGTTTCCTCCCGTAACTCAAAGATGTGCAAGTTAGATGGATTAACTATAGTAAAATGTGTGGGGTTATGGGTATGGGGGGGAGGAGGAATGCAGAGGATTGTGGGTGTTGCACTCACCATATTAATTCACCAGTCATTGAGGGATGGGGAGGGGTGGAGGAAGTGGGAGAGAGTAAGAGTTGGTTGGAGGCAGAAAATCCTTTAATGATGTCTCCCAGAGTATGGTTTCAATAGAGCTGATAACCTGAACCTATTTATGGTACTTGTGTTCATCAACCTTAACATTCCTTCATGTAACTTGATGTCAGATTTGGCATTATAAAGCTCATGTGAAGTGTCTTTGGGGCTTTTTATTATGTTAAAGGCACTGTATCAATATCAGCTGTTATTGCAGAGTCAGATTGACTGTTGAGGCTATGATGGTTGGTGGCCATGAGCATGTGCTGGTGACGCTGTGAATACTGTAAATATATCAGTTTAATACTGCCTCGGACCGTGTGCGGCCTCAGACCGCGTGTGACCTCAGTGTGTGTCAGATCTCTGGAGCATGGTTCTCAATATGAAACTGTAAGGCTGATTATTTGGTGAGTCCGGGCTTTAAGAGGGTTCTCACTAATGAGTGCCTCTTTTTAATTGACAGTGTGTAAGTTTAAAGCTCATAAGCGATGTGCTGTCAGAGCAATCAACAACTGCAAGTGGACCACACTGGCCTCCGTAGGAAATGACATCATTGAAGATGAAGAAGGGGTAAGTCGAATCGAGAGCTTATTATTGGAGAATTTAAAAATAGAATACATGAGAAGGAGGGGCTGCTTACTATAAATAGACTCTCAGTTTTTAAATGATGCATCAACAAAAATGACATGATAATATAAGATCTTGATTACCTCACCTCACCAACCATTTCTCCTTACATTCAAACCTCATCATTTTCATCTGACCTATTCTATGTAGCTATGAACAGCCAGTGTCCCCAGACATGACCATACAACCCAGAGTGGTATGGACGGAGAGATGGACCAGCGACACTTCCCAGCTAGAAATGAAACACTATGCAAGTTGAGCAGAAAAGGAGAGAAATGGGGGAAAATATCCAGGGGTTGAAACTCCTCCCAGATTGTAGAAACCTCCACATTGACTTTGAACTTTAAAACCTATAAACATAAAGATATTTAAGTACAGTATGCACACGGGGCTGATCTTCCACTAATAACTATATCAATAGATCAATTAACAATGAGGTGAGACATGAATACTGTGGAGGGGATTACTGGGCTGCATTAGAGCTGTAACAAATATCCTGTAATGTGTTGATTACAAGCCTGCTGATGTTTCTGTCACTTTTTACTCATAATTAATTAATCCAGGGATATATAGTGTGCACTGGTTTGATTGAGGTTTTCCCAGCTATGGTGTCCTTGAACTTACTGCAATCTCTCCTCTGTTGCAGGTTGCCATGCCTCACCAGTGGCTGGAGGGGAATCTGCCAGTCAGTGCCAGATGTGCCGTCTGCGACAAGGCTTGTGGGAGTGTGAGGAGGCTGCAGGACTGGAGGTGCCTGTGGTGCAAAGCAATTGTAAGAGTTCTGTATTGTTCTGATGCTTTACAGGGCAATGTGTGGGCATTTTTAATAATACAGACATTCACATTTGTGATTAACTCTGATTTTTAAAAATGGTAATTACAATGATTGACTTTGAGCTTTTAAAGTGACAATTTATCCAGGTGGCTCTGTGTGCATAGTAAACAGAAATATATTGGATAGATTTTCATCTCCCTGGGAATCAAGTTAGAACAAACTTTTGTGTGTGCGTGCGTGCGCGCATCAGTAGAGTGTAGACATGTGTTCCTATGTGATTGTCTGTGTGTGAGTGTGTGTATGAGACTGAGTCTGTGTTTGTATGAGTGTGTGTGTGCAGGTGCACATGCATGTGCACATGAGTGGGCTTGTGTGTGTGTGCGTGTGTATCTTCCTTCAGGACATCCTCGATACAGCCAACTTGTGCACAACAAATTCCCACAAACGGTAATAACAATCTGTTTGAAGTGATGTTGGTTGGAGGATCAATTGGCCAGGACACAAGGGAGAACTGCCTGCTCTTCTTCAAAATAGTGTAGCAGGAACTTTTCATGTCTCCGCTTAGCGTCGCCTCAGACAGTGCTGCACTCCCTCAGTATTGCACTTGGAGGGTCAGTATGGATTATGGGTTCCAGTTTCTGGAGTGGACCCATGAACTTTTGACTCAGAAATGTAAGTGTTCCCAAATCTTTGAACAGCCCACGGTCTGGCATGGATTTTTATTAACCTTCTATTAACATGAATAAAAGACTAATTGAGGAGGCTCTTCTATGGGCTTGTGATCCACCCCTCTTGATGTTTCTCTGTCTGCTCAATCCATAAGATTCACTATGCCCATGTGCTACAGGTTGAATTGCTTAGGCATCATTCAGTTGATGCACTTGCTTCTGAGAAAAGCAGGAGAAAGAGTCAGAGAATCATAAGGATTGAATTGAAATGGGACAGCTGGTCCCCGACTCAGAAATCGATTTAATTGTCACCCTAGCTGGGCTGCATACACAGCCTGTGCTCAGATGGAGGCTCTCAGTCTGTGTAGCAGCAGAAGCTATATAATTAGATGGATATGATAGCATAGTTGTTATGTTACTGAATCAATCATCCTCAGACCTGCTCTAATGATCCAGAAACATGGGTTCAAATCCCATCACTGCAGCTCAGTTAATTAAATACATTTGAAATAAAAAGCTAGTGTCAGTAATGGAGACCTCGAGCAAAATTTCATGCGCAATATGCAAACTCGATGGGTGGAATTGGAAGTGGCTGCGATTCCTGATCCTGCCTGAGATGATTCAGAATCACGATAATATGCTGATATTACTTAAATAGCTAGCCAGCATTGGGCCATCAGGGTCAGGGTGATGGGCACGTGGTGGGTGCCACATCCAGCGTTGCTCTGCTGCAAAGTTTAAAGGTGGCATGCAGAGGCTACAGACTGACCAGTGCTGGGAGACACTGCAGAATAGCCAGCGCTGGGAGACACTGCAGAATGGTCGGTGCTGGAAGACACTGCAGAATGACCAATGCTGGGAGACACTGCAGAATGGTCGGTGCTGGAAGACACTGCAGAATGACCAGTGCTGGGAGACACTGCAGAATGGTCAGTGCTGGAAGACACTGCAGAATGGTCAGTGCTGGAAGACACTGCAGAATGGTCAGTGCTGGAAGACACTGCAGAATGACCAGTGCTGGGAGACACTGCAGAATGACCAGTGCTGGAAGACACTGCAGAATGGTCAGTGCTGGAAGACACTGCAGAATGGTCAGTGCTGGAAGACACTGCAGAATGGTCAGTGCTGGAAGACACTGCAGAATGGTCAGTGCTGGAAGACACTGCAGAATGGTCAGTGCTGGGAGACACTGCAGAATGGTCAGTGCTGGGAGACACTGCAGAATGGTCAGTGCTGGAAGACACTGCAGAATGGTCAATGCTGGGAGACACTGCAGAATGACCAGTGCTGGGAGACACTGCAGAATGACCAGTGCTGGAAGACACTGCAGAATGGTCAATGCTGGAGATACCATGAGAGGAGTTCTAGTGTCCAACAAAAGGACAGCAATGTGCTGAGAGCTCCACACAGTGCTGAGCCCAACACAGGAAACACTCTCTCAAAATCCCAAAACACAAACTCAACTCACTCTCTGAAACTCCCAACACATTATCCAGCTCCATTCCCCTTTTATCCCCAGCTAGAATCCAAAAAATTTAAAAGTGGTTGATCCGCACTCCCGTGTTTCTTGTGCACTGAGCTTCAAGTCGCTCAGGGGCACGTCAAATCTTGGTGAACTGGGGATTTAATCCGCTCAACAAGCGGCAAAATTGTTGGTGGGTGTGCTACCAATCTGCATCTGCGTCTGAGATGTCAAGGATGAGAGTGCCCAATCCCCTGATCTCATTCTCCAATCTCCCCCTTCATCCCCAGTCTCCTTCTATTCCAGATTCCCTCATCCCGCATTCTCCAAACATTTCTCCCCCACACCTCAGTCTCTCTCTACCCCCCAACTCAAGCTCCAATCCTTTGATCCTGAAACCTCTGTCTCTCTATTGCTCTCTCATCTCTTCCTCTTTCAACCTCCAATCACTTGATTGCAATTCATAGAATGATGGAATCCCGACAGTGCAGAAGGGGGCCATTCAGCCCATCGAGCCAGAACCGACAACAATCCCACCCAGGTCCTATCCCCGTAACCCCATGTGTTAGCCCTGCTAAACCCTCCTGACACTAACAGGCAATTTAGCATGGCCAATCCACGTAACCTGCACATCTTTGGACTGTGGGAGGAAACCAGGGCACCCAGAGGAAACCCAGGCAGATGCGGGAAGAATGTGCAAACTCCACGCAGTCACCCGAGGCTGGAATTGAATGTGGGTTCCTCGTGCTGTGAGGCAGCAGAACAAACTAATGTGCTACCCTGCCACCTAAGTTTCCATGTTCTCTCTGTCCCTCCAGCACTAATTTCCCCATTCTGTCTCTCCCCATCCTTTAACCTCTAACCTTTCGAGCAATCTGTAAGGATCTGATGTGCTATCCTTGTGTAAAGTAGCCCATTCACTGCCACATGGAGAAAGACTTGCTGTATCTCATTACCAGTTCCCCACTCCTCTCCTGGAGAATGGATTAATGGACCTTCCTCCACCTCATGTGTGAGATTAGACAAAGAGGGAGGGAGGGCCAGGGTATCTGAGTGTGGGTGGTCAGGTGAATCACTGCTCAGTCAGTCTTGTCTGTCCTTTGATTATGTCCGTGTGCATTCAATCAGCAGGAGTCAGGGCAGAGTGGGTGCGGTGTTGATGTCAAGTTCCAATGTTAAAGCAGTGTAGCTTTCCAAATAAACTGTCTGCACAGGATTACCTCAACCACTCACCAAAAATCAGTCGACTTAGTCATTCAGTGAGATCATGGCTGATCTTTACCTCAACCTCATTTATCCAACTGTATTTCCTATCACTCGACACCATACACAACCAAACTCGTATCAATCTCAGAATACTGTCATTCTCACACCATCCACAGCCTTTTGGGGGTGAGTGTTTCAGATTCCCTCATCCATTATGTGAAAAAACACTTCTTCAATTCGCTCGTGAATAGTCCAGCTGTAAATTTAAGAATATGTCCCCTTGTTCTGGGCCCCTCCACCAGAAGAAATTATTTTACTGTATTAACTCCTTTTAGTACATTAAACACCTCGATCAGGGCACCTCTCAATCCTCTATACAAGCCAAGATAATACAATTTGTCCTTATAATTGAACGTCTTAAACCCTGAGAAAATGCTGGTGAATTTGTACAGTACACTTTCCGAGACTAGCATATCCTTCCTGATGTGTGGTACCCAAAACTTTGTGTCTGGCATTTGGGGATCACAGTAAGAAGTTTAACAACACCAGGTTAAAGTCCAACAGGTTTATTTGGTAGCAAAAGCCACACAAGCTTTCGAGGCTCTGAGCCCCTTCTTCAGGTGAGTGGGAATTCTGTTCACAAACAGAACTTATAAAGACACAGACTCAATTTATACACTCACCCCCAAAAGGCTGTGGATGGTGTGAGAATGACAGTATTCTGAGATTGATACGAGTTTGGTTGTGTATGGTGTCGAGTGATAGGAAATACAGTTGAATAAATGAGGTTGAGGTAAAGATCATCCAGGGTGACATTGCACTCTCAGGGTCTGGTAACCCAGATTGGAGATGGCATCAACTGCTGCTTCTCTGCTCCCCTGCATCTCGATCAGGCTGCGATTGGGGCAGAGACATCGATCACAATATATCCGACAGCAGTTGCCAAAACAATCATTTCCTTTGGGCCCTGCGTTCACTTAAGTGAACATTCAAGAAGCATTGTATAATACAAAGGCTGAGCCAATTCAATCAGTAGATTAAGACTGAAAACATGTGGCAGCGCTTTCTCCTGGAATCCTCACACTGATGTCACTGCTAGGGTGTAGAGCTCAGCACATACACTGCTGAGTAATCAAATAACAAGGAACCCGCAAAGCACAGCAGATTGGGTTACGATTCAACTCTTCATCCTAAAGCAGCTCCTTTCCAACTGAAGGATGGCCTGTTTTTTATAGTACAATCTGTCGAGTCCAATATACCAACATTGCGGTTAGATATAAAATGATGGTCCCTCTACACTGTCCCCATCAAACACTCCCAGGATAGGTATAGCACAATTCTTTTGATTTGATTTTTGATTTGATTTATTATTGTCACATGTATTGGTATACAGTGAAAAGTATTGTTTCTTGCACACTAAACAGACAAAGCATACCATTCATAGATAAGGAAAGGAGTGAGTGCAGAATGTAGTGTTACAGTCATAGCTAGGGTGTAGAGAAAGATCAACTTAATGTGAGGTAGGTCCATTCAAAAGTCTGATGGCAGCAGGGAAGAAGCAGTTCTTGAGTAGGTTGGTACATGTCCTCAGACTTTTGTATCTTTTTCCTGATGGAAGAAGGTGGAAGAGAATATGTCTGGGGTGCGTGGGGTCCTTAATTATGCTGGCTGCTTTACCGAGGCAGTGGGAAGTGTAGACAGTGTCAATGAGTGGAAGGCTGGTTTGAGTGATAGACTGGGCCTAATTCACGACCCTTTGTAGTTTCTTGCGATCTTGGGCAGAGCAGGAGTCATACCAAGCTGTGATACATCCTGAAAGAATGCTTTCTATGGTGCATCTGGAAAAGTTGATGAGAGTCGTACTGGGCAAACGAAATTTCCTTAGTCTTCTGGGAAAGTAGAGGCATTGGTGGGCTTTCTTAACTATAGTGTCGGCATAGCGGGGGACCAGGATAGGCTGTTGGTGATCTGGACACGTAAATACCTGAAGCTTTCGACCATTTCTATTTCGGCCCCATTGATGTAGATGGGCATGTTCTCCACTACACTTCCTGAAGTCAATGACTATCTCCTTCGTTTTGTTGATATTGAGGGAGGGATTATTGTTATCGCACCAGTTCACCAGATTCTATAAAGCTCCCTGAATAAGCATTGATTAAGCAGAAGAAAGGTAAAATCAGTTACAATAACAAAGAAAACATTGAAGAAATTGGGTTACTTTGAGTGGGTTAGTGTTATATCCAGTAAAGAATCCATCTCTGGTGTTTGAATGGATTTATCATCAATCATGGTGTACAAATCGATCGGGCACATAAGATGACCCCATGTTTACAGCTCCAAAAATCATGTCTTTGCAGATGCCCGGCATATAAGTTGTCCCCCTTATCCCCTTTCCAGCCACGACATTCTGCACTCACGTTAGATGTCAGCCTCATGATTTCACCCCACAAATGGGTGTTTAACTTAACAGTAGCTCATTACTAGATGCAAGGAGTCCAGTAGGCGATATGGGCTTTGTTTGCGAAGATGCATGGGCGTTTAAGACATGCCCAGTCTTTGCATCAGAAGCTGATGGCATTGCCAAATGTCGAGTACTCAAGCTGTATATGTTTTTGGAGGGATTTTTCGAGACTTCAGTGACTGATTTATACTCCACCGCTGTCATCTTATGTTTACATAGGCTATTCAGCCTGGTCTATACTGATTTCTCATGAGCCTCTCTCTATCTTACTTCATTTCATCTGTTAAACATATCCTGAACTAAATAGATGAATGTCACAGGCAGGAAGTACGTTTTTAAACATGGCACTCTGATGAGCAAGCTTTGAATCATTTCAATCTATCAATGAGTTCTCGCTGAATCGAGCACACTGGGAGAGGATTTCCTGACGTGCTGTTAATGGTGACATTGGACTCCCGTTCCTGGAAGGAATCCTGATTGCAGCACAATGGTGCAGAGTGGCAATCTGCTGGTGCCTCTTGAGTAACCCAGGCATTTTCCTGCTGGAAGCTATTGAATGTCAGCATGGGAAATCATTGGTTAAGAATGTGTACCCCTATTTTTCAGGTACACAATGTATGCAAGGAGCAATTGGACAGAAAGTGCCCACTGGGACCGTGCAAGTTGTCCGTCATTCCTCCAACTGCCCTGAACAGCATTGACTCAGATGGTGAGTAAGTGAGAGAGCAGCACTCCCGCGGTAACTCTACTCAACTCACCCTGTAGCAGAGCAAAACTTGGTTCAGAGCCAACAGAGGATCTTTGTGTAGAATACACTCAGATACAGACTCACACAAGCACAAAGTTACATACAGACATGTAGACATACAAACACAGACTGTTAAGGACCAAATCAGAAACTTTAAGGTATATAATGCAGTTAGCCTCGACTCTAACTTTTACATTTGATTTTGGCATGGATGAGCATAAGTTGTTTCACTTCAGGCATTATTCAAGTGACCCACTAGGAAGCTTTTATCAAAAACAAACTTTATTTAACAACACAGTTACAATGTAACAAAAAGAACTAGCATAAATTTTGCCAATTAAAAGACTTAAACATGACAAAGTATAATTCTTAACAGCTGGCTATCTCTATTGTTCCAATTTAGCAGTATCCCCCATAGGCATAAATCCCTTCTGTAGAACCAGTTAGCACAGAAACCAAAGATACTTATGTGATGCTAGATTTCCAGCTTTTTAACTCTTCTGGAGAGAGATCCAGACAGCAGTTTTCAGAGAAGGATATATCCTCAAAGCTGCAAAATTTCAGAAAGGTAAACCTAGTCTCTGGCAGCTCCCAGTCTTCAGACTTCTGAGAGGGAAAAGGAGAGGCACTCTTCTCTCTCAACTTGAAATCAGTATCTCAGCTTGAATATTCTGTGTAAGCCGAACTATACCCAGTCAATCATCCCAATCAAGCCCCAGTCTGCAAAATCATTGGGGAAAAAAGCATTAGTTCAGATCAAAACCAACTTCCTAGCAATTAGAAGCAATTATGCTGCTGCAGTAACAATACAAGATGCCAGTTGTAGACCGAATGGCACCAATAAAATGGAAGGGACTGCTAGAAACATCCTGCACAGAAACATGACTAAAATACATTTCTTAAAGGCAGAGTATCGTCTCACAGACACAAACATGCAGACATGCACACAAACAGACACATAAACACTTGTATACAGACATATATATTCACATGCAAGCATACACACAGACAGACAGAAACATACACACACACCGACTGATACACACAGTAGACACACACACACAGACACACATCCAGACACAAATAAATACACACAAACACAGGCATGAATCCAGACACACCCAGCCAGGAAGACATAGACAAATGCAGACACAATCTCCAAAACACATGCATTAATCCAGACATACACACAGACAGAAATCCAGACACAAACTGGGACAATTGGAAGGAGGGTGAAAAATGGATTTCGAGTTGCAGTGTTAACCCTTTCACTGGCGAAATTCTATCTTTGAAAGGAATTGTGATGCTGAGATTCCCTTTATAAACAAGGTCCTGGGTGGGATTCTCTTTTTGTAATGTCACACCTCCCTCGTTATTATCTATTCTTGTACAGAGTGAGCAAGTGTCATTTTACATCATTACACAATGACACCTCTGATTATAAATTGCTTTTCAAACTTCAATTTCTCATCCTGGATCACTGAGAGAAACTCCAGAACTGTACCATGAATGCTCACGAACTGGTTTTCAAAAATTCTTTCGCACTCTGTCATACAGCAGTGAACTATCGGCTCCAGTGGTTGCTATGGAAACAGAAAAAGGTGTAGTGAAGATATAAATGGTGCAATATATTGAGATAAATCCTGACTGGAACAAAGGAACATTATGATCAGGAGGAGGCCTTTCATTTCCTCCTCCACTATTCATGTCAAATTATGGTTGCTCAATACCTATCAGCTCAATTTAACCATCTTTCAGCAAATGCTTGTTATTTTACTCAACAATTTTCATTGGGAAAGCCCCAACTGTTACCCATTAGGTACAGTCATTTGAGGGGGGGGGGAATTCAAGGTATCAATGATCCTGCATTATGGAAGAGCCTTACCCTACACAGAATAGGGGATGGAGAAAGTTGAGGAGTCACCACCACCTTCTCCAGGACAATTAGGGATAGGCAATGATTGCTGGCCTAGTCAGCGATACCCAGAACCCGGAGTGAATTAAAAAAGTTGAGTTACTGCTGATTTCAAAAGATCATTGTTAAGGATCACTCGATGTTCAGCAATTAATTGACTCGCGAACTTCATCAGAAACTCTTCATAAAGGTGGAAATTCAATTAAAACATGAAGATTAGCAAACTGTTGTACACAGGGTGTGGGAGATAAACCAGGAAATCTCAGTGAGCTTCATTTCAACGGTAGAAACCTGTTGGAGATTAGAATTAGGGAGAAGATGAGTAAATGTGCAAATCTCAGGGTTACACTTGTATTGTTATTACCATTACTTCTGACAGGTGCAAAGTAAGACAAGGCTCCCAGAACTCAAACCCAAAGACTTTGAATCTGTACCAAATTGTGAGGAGGGGAGATTGGAATGATCATTGGTATGGGAAGGGCGGGCCTACCAATGGGCTTCTTTCAAAGGAAAAGCAGTCCAAACCAACACTGCTTAATGTGACTGACTTTCAGCTGGGTAAGCGTCGTCTCCTGAGATTGACGACTTTCCCCTTCCAAAGGCTTGGGGCCTGTTGCAAGGCCTCAGTAGAACAGCTCCAGGAGATGAGAGCTTTATTGATCTGGTACAAGGGAACTGTCATAGATCCAGCCCAGCCCTTAACATAATGGGTGGGGAAAATGATCTTTCCAAGAATTCCCACCAGAGAGTCAAATTTTGAACCTGCTTTGCTAATTTGACTGGAATTCTGACCCCTTGGTTTCTAGAAAATTCCCATCTATATCTATTCATTCGAGTGTTTGTCCTGTTGTTTTTGTTTAGTTTTCAGTCTAAGTAATGTTGCTGAGCCATGTGTTCTATCCTTGCCTTTGTCCAGGGTTCTGGAAGGCTACTTGTGCCTCATCCTGCACCAGTCCTCTCTTGGTCCTTGTGAACTCCAAGAGTGGTGATAACCAGGGAGTAAAGTTCCTCCGGAAATTTAAGCAGCTCCTGAATCCAGCGCAGGTCTTTGACCTGATGATCGGTGGGCCCCACCTCGGGTAAGTCCAGCTTCCATCTGTTCTTCAGCTGTCGACAAAAAATATATCATGGCTTATCATTGCAAAACAGTTCTCTCAAGCTTTGCAGAATAATTTACTTTGTGAAGTGCAGTTTTATATCAAAATGCATCAGCTATTTAAAACTAAGAACTAACTGTGATACAAATGAGAAGTTAGTCTGATTTTTTTGGTGCTGTTCGTTGAGGGAGGAATGTTGGGACATGAGGAGAACTCCCTAGCCTTTCTTCAATGATACCCTGGGATCAAATTCCTGTAACAATCACAGTTTAACAATTCAACAGAAAGACAACACCTCTGTCAGTGCAGCAGTCCCTCAGTACTCAACCTCCAACAGTGCAGCTCTCCCTCAGTACTGACCCTCTGTCAGTGCAGCACTCTCTCAGTACTGACCCTCTATCAGTGCAGCACTCCCTCAATACTGAACCTCCAACAGTGCAGCACTCTTCAGGACTTGACCCGCTGAGAGTGCAGCACTCCCTCAATACTGACCTTTTGACAGTGCAGCACTCCCTCAGTGCTGACCTTCTGGCAATAAAGCACTCCCTCAGTACTGACCCTCTGTCAGGGTGCACTTCCTTAGTACTCAACCTCCAACAGCACGGCGCTGCCTCAGTACTGCCCCTCAGGCAATGCAGCACTCCCTCAGTACTGACATTCTGACAGTGCAGTGCTCCCTCAGTACTGCCCCTTTGACAGTGCAGCATTCCCTCAGTACTGACACTGCCTTGGTTCTGCACAGGATATCTGCCTGGTTGTAGGCTAAAGTTCTTAACTTGGACCCAAGATTGAACTGACCTGTTGAGTCTGTCTCACTTGAAAGGGTGAGTTTGGCTCAGGTTTTAGAGTGAATTTTCTGACAGGATTACTGAACCTTGTTTACAGTTACACCAACACAATTGCACATCGTTACAAACAAATTTGCAAAATCATACAATTTATTTGGAACTGTTCCCACTCAATTCCATAACTTCAGCATAATCATCAATCCCCAGGTCATTCCAACAGGTAGAGATCCTGGAGGGAGCAGTTCAGAGGAGCTGTTGGATTGGGGAGGGTGTTCAAACATTTGGGTGATGTGACGTTTGCTGCTGCATTGCTATAATGTTGCTTCCTATTTGATTAAGGTTGATCTGTGTTTGTTTCGTGACAGCCTCCGTCTATTCCAGAAGTTTGCTACATTCCGGATCCTGGCTTGTGGAGGCGATGGGAGTGTGGGCTGGGTCTTATCAGAAATCGATAAACTAGGTTTACACAAACAGGTCAGTGGAAGATTACAATACCGGTTATTGTACTGGCTGTTTGCTCAGCATTGGGAGGTGTTTTTAAATTAATTCCTGGGATTTGGGTGTTGCTGGGATGATTCTGAGCACAGACTGGGAAGGGGGTGGGGTGGGTGGGCACTAAATCCAGACAAAGGAGGGGGAATGGGACTGAATCCAATCAGACAGGAGGGACTGGGACTGAGCCCAGACAGACAGGAGGGACTGGGACTGAGCCCAGGCAGACAGGAGGGTCTAGGACTGAGCCCAGACAGACAGGAGGGACTGGGAACTGAGCCCAGACAGACAGGAGGCACTGGGAACTGAGTCCAGACAGACAGGAGGGACTGGGACTGAGCCCAGACGGACAGGAGGGACTGGGACTGAGCCCAGACAGACAGGAGGGACTGGGACTGAGCCCAGACAGACAGGAGGGACTGGGACTGGGACTGAGCCCAGACAGACAGGAGGGACTGGGACTGAGCCCAGACAGACAGGATGGACTGGGAACTGAGCCCAGACAGACAGGAGGGACTGGACTGAGCCCAGACAGAGAGGAGGGATTGGGACTGAGCCCAGACAGACGGGAGGGACTGGGACTGAGCCCAGACAGACAGGAGGGACTTGGACTGAGCCCAGACAGACAGGAGTGACTGGGACTGAGCCCAGACGGACAGGAGGGACTGGGAACTGAGCTCAGACAGACAGGAGGGACTGGGACTGAGCCCAGACAGACAGGAGGGACTGGGAACTGAGCCCAGACAGACAGGAGGGACTGGGACTGAGCCCAGACAGACAGGATGGACTGGGAACTGAGCCCAGACAGACAGGAGGGACTGGGACTGAGCCCAGACAGAGAGGAGGGATTGGGACTGAGCCCAGACAGACGGGAGGGACTGGGACTGAGCCCAGACAGACAGGAGGGACTTGGACTGAGCCCAGACAGACAGGAGGGACTGGGACTGAGCCCAGACAGACACGAGGTACTGGGACTGAGCCCAGACAGACAGGAGGGACTGGGACTGAGCCCAGACGGACACGAGGGACTGGGACTGAGCCCAGACAGACAGGAGGGGCTGGGACTGAGCCCAGGCGGACAGGAGGGGCTGGGAACTGAGCCCAGACAGACAGGCGGGACTGGGGACTGAGCCCAGACAGACAGGAGGGTCTAGGACTGAGCCCAGACAGACAGGAGGGACTGGGAACTGAGCCCAGACAGACAGGCGGGACTGGGGACTGAGCCCAGACAGACAGGAGGGGCTAGGACTGAGCTCAATCCTCAGGGAAGAAATTACCTTGAGCAGAGAGAAAGCCCTGAGTAATGCTTTGACAGTCTGATGGTCTGACTGTGAGTTAGTTGAGATTGCTGAAGGTGTTTAACTCTCTTTTCCAGTGCAAGCTAGGCGTGCTGCCCCTGGGAACAGGCAATGACCTGGCGAGGGTTCTTGGCTGGGGCGGATTATGTGATGACGATGCACAGCTTCCTCAGGTTGTGGCTAAGCTGGAACGTGCTACAACCAAGATGCTGGACAGGTAAGGGGGTCACCATCACTGACACGATTCCATATAGCCCACCTTCCTGCCAGGCAGCCCCAATCCTTTATTGCTGGTATCGCTCGGCAATGAAGGAGGCCATTCAGCCCATCGTGCTTGTCCTTGCTCTGTAAAGGAGCTAGCCAATTTGTCTAATTTCCCTTGATTTGTCCCATTTCTGACACTGCAGATCACAGCAATTTGCTGCTTAAAAATATTCTCCCCATCACACCTCCAGTTCTTATGTAGATTATCTTAAATCCGCTTAGTGTTTTCTTTATTTAATCGATTAAACATTCTGACCTTTTAGACACATATTCCTATCTTCTGCTCCTCTGAATCTTTTATAGCCATTCCCCCTCCCCTCCTTTTATCCTCACTGCTGAATACAGGAGTGTCCGAACCAACTTTGTTTTCCTATCATCCTCCCCTTCCCTCAGACTGCTATTTCTCTGAAAATCTGCAAACTAAAGCGAACAATCTATGCTGAATAGATATTTGTGATGTGGAGATGTCGGCATTGGACTGGGGTAAACACAGTAAGGAGTCTCACAACACCAGGTTAAAGTCCAACAGGTTTATTTGGTAGCAAACGCCACTAGCTTTCGGAGCGCTGCTCCTTCGTCAGGTGAGTGGAAGATCTGCTCATAAACAGCAAACAGGGCATATAAAGACACAAACTCAATTTACAGAATAATGAATAATGATTGGAATGCGAGTCTTTACAGCTAATCAAGTCTTAAAGGTACAGACAATGTGAGTGGGGGAAGCATTAGCACAGGTTAAAGAGATGTGTATTGTCTCCAGACAGGACAGCCAGTGAGACTTTGCAAGTCCAGGCAAGTTGTGGGAGTTACAGATAGTGTGACATGAACCCAATATCCTGGTTGAGGCCGTCCTCATGTGTGCGGAACCTGGCTATCAGTCTCTGCTCAGCGACTCTGCGCTGTCGTGTGTTGTGAAGGGCCGCCTTGAAGAATGCTTACCCGAATATCAGAGGCCGAATGCCCGTGACCGCGGTCTTGGCCTGTGTTTTATTGAGGCATCCAGCCAAAGGGAATGGGCTTATAGTGCAGGGTATCACTCAGCGGTGACCAACCCTGGATGGATGGCTCGCTCTGCTGGCTCCAACACTCCAGTGACTCTTCGAGCTGCCCTGAATTCAGCAATTACAGTGATTGCTGCAGTTTCCCCCTAAAACCCAATATTGCAGACACGGGATAGAGAGAATCCCACCATCAGAGCCCCCCCCGTAACTGAGAGAATCCCACCGTCATAGCCTCCAATTAACTGAGAGAATCCCACAGTCAAAGCTCCCAATTACTGAGAGAATCTCACCATCAGAGCCCGCCCCCCCACCCCCCCGCCACCCAGCCACCCACCTTACAGGGCGGCAACAGTGGCACAGTGGTTAGCACTGCTGACACACAGCACCAGGGATGCGGGTTCAATTCCAGCCTCAGGTCACTGTCTGTGTGGAGTTTGCACATTCTTCCCATGTCTACATGGGTTTCCTCCAGGTACCCGGGTTTCCTCCCAAAGTCCAAAGATGTTCAGGTTAGGTGTATTGGTCATGGTAAATGTGCAGGGTTATGGAGATACGGTGGGAAGGTGCGGGGGGGAGGGGGGGGTGTGTTCGGAGAGTCATTGTAGGCTAGATAGGCTGAATGGCCTTCTTCTGCACAGTAAGGGTTCTAGGATTCTATAGCAAGAATCCCACCATCAGAGCCCCCATTTCTGGGAGTATCTTACCTTCAGTGCCCCCATTACAGAGAGAATCCCACTATCACAATCTCCATTTCTCGAGAGATTTCACCCTCCGAGCCCAATGTTTTGGGAGAGTTTCACCATCCGATCTCCATTTAATCGGCGGAGTCTGACTAGTTTAATAAGTTGGTCCCATTCTCTATGTTCTGTTGTGTGTCTGGGGGTGATTGGGCAATGGTGTGAGATGTTTTTCTTATTTGGGGAGTGAGTCTTCTCTCTTTGTGAGTAGTTTGGGGACATACAGCATCACCCTGACACCCTCGTCTAACAGAATCTGATCAGTGGAGTGTGTTGCTGTGATAACTGAGTAGGGTATTCTCAACCACACAGATGGAGCATCATGACGTACGAAGCAACAACAAAACCAATTGCCATTGTGACAGATGATGAGGTTTACAACTCCCAGGTGCAGGTACGAAAGCTCTGTGGGTTTAAAACTGAGTCCAAGACATTTCTGACAATCTAACTATTTAACAAACTTTGGTCCACCAAGAAAAGCTACAAATCCTACAGTTGAGTATTTTACAGTATTAATTGCACAAAATGAAACCGACACAAACAAAATTTCATTTGAGGAAATTTACAACATAAGTGACTGAAGTAGAAGTACATTAATCGCTGCATTGCCATCAAAGTGATTAATGAGGAGAGGGACAGAAATTCTGCTTATAGTCTTGTATATTCAGAGCCTGCAATCCCTCTTGTACAGTCAGTATCTCCCCCAGTACCTGCTGCACAGGCAGTGCCTCCTCCAGTGCCTGCTGTACAGGCAGTGCCTCCTCCAGTGCCTGCTGTACAGTCAGTGCCTCCTCCAGTGCCTGCTGTATAGTCAGTGCCTCCTCCAGTGCCTGCTGTACAGTCAGTGCCTCCTCCAGTGCCTGCTGCACAGTCAGTGCCTCCTCCAGTGCCTGCTGTACAGTCAGTGCCTCCTCCAGTGCCTGCTGCACAGTCAGTGCCTCCTCCAGTGCCTGCTGTACAGTCAGTGCCTCCTCCAGTGCCTGCTGCACAGTCAGTGCCTCCTCCAGTGCCTGCTGTACAGTCAGCGCCTCCTCCAGTGCCTGCTGCACAGTCAGTGCCTCCTCCAGTGCCTGCTGTACAGTCAGTGCCTCCTCCAGTGCCTGCTGCACAGTCAGCGCCTCCTCCAGTGCCTGCTGTATAGTCAGCGCCTCCTCCAGTGCCTGCTGCACAGTCAGCGCCTCCTCCAGTGCCTGCTGTACAGTCAGTGCCTCCTCCAGTGCCTGCTGTACAGTCAGCGCCTCCTCCAGTGCCTGCTGTACAGTCAGCGCCTCCTCCAGTGCCTGCTGTACAGTCAGTGCCTCCTCCAGTGCCTGCTGTACAGTCAGTGCCTCCTCCAGTGCCTGCTGTACAGTCAGTGCCTCCTCCAGTGCCTGCTGCATAGTCAGCGCCTCCTCCAGTGCCTGCTGTACAGTCAGCGCCTCCTCCAGTGCCTGCTGTACAGTGAGTGCCTCCTCCAGTGCCTGCTGTACAGTCAGTGCCTCCTCCAGTGCCCGCTGTACAGTGAGTGCCTCCTCCAGCGCCTGCTGTACAGTCAGTGCCTCCTCCAGCGTCTGCTGTAAAGTCAGCGCCTCCTCCAGTGCCTACTGTACAGTCAGTGCCTCCTCCAGTGCCTGCTGCATAGTCAGTGCCTCCTCCAGTGCCTGCTGTACAGTCAGTGCCTCCTCCAGTGCCTGCTGTACGGTCAGCAGCTCCTCCAGTGCCTGCTGTACAGTCAGTGCCTCCTCCAGCGTCTGCTGTAAAGTCAGCGCCTCCTCCAGTGCCTGCTGTACAGTGAGTGCCCCCTCCAGTGCCTGCTGTACAGTCAGTGCCCCCTCCAGTGCCTGCTGTACAGTCAGTGCCCCCTCCAGTGCCTGCTGTACAGTCAGTGCCTCCTCCAGTGCCTGCTGTACGGTCAGCAGCTCCTCCAGTGCCTGCTGTACAGTCAGCGCCTCCTCCAGTGCCTGCTGCATAGTCAGTGCCTCCTCCAGTGCCTGCTGTACAGTGAGTGCCCCCCCCAGTGCCTGCTGTACGGTCAGCACCTCCTCTCGTGCCTGCTGTACATGCAGCGCCTCCTCCAGTGTCTGCCTTACAGGCAGCACCTCCTCCAGTGCCCGCTGAGGAGCCAGCGCCTCCTTCAGTGCCCTCTGTGCAGCCAGCACCTCCTCCAATGCCCGCTGTGCAGCCAGTGCCTCCTCCAGTGCCCGCTGTGCAGCCAGTGCCTCCTCCAGTGCCCGCTGTACAGTCAGCACCTCCTCTAGTGCATGCTGTACAGGCAGCGCCTCCTCCAGTGCCCGCTGTGCAGCCAGCGCCTCCTCCAGTGCCCGCTGTGCAGCCAGCACCTCCTCCAGTGCTTGCTGTACAGTCAGCACCTCCTCTAGTGCATGCTGTACAGGCAGCGCCTCCTCCAGTGCCCGCTGTGCAGCCAGCGCCTCCTCCAGTGCCCGCTGTGCAGCCAGTGCCTCCTCCAGTGCCCGCTGTGCAGCCAGTGCCTCCTCCAGTGCCCGCTGTACAGTCAGCACCTCCTCTAGTGCATGCTGTACAGGCAGCGCCTCCTCCAGTGCCCGCTGTGCAGCCAGCGCCTCCTCCAGTGCCCGCTGTGCAGCCAGTGCCTCCTCCAGTGCCCGCTGTACAGTCAGCACCTCCTCTAGTGCATGCTGTACAGGCAGCGCCTCCTCCAGTGCCCGCTGTGCAGCCAGCGCCTCCTCCAGTGCCCGCTGTGCAGCCAGCGCCTCCTCCAGTGCCCGCTGTGCAACCAGCGCCTCCTCCAGTTCCTGCTGTACAGGCAGCACCTCTTCCAGTCCGTGTTGTACAGGCAGTGCCTCCTCCAGTACCTACTGTACAGGCAGTGCCACCACCAGTGCCTGCAGTACAGGCGGTGCCTCCTCCAGTGCCTGCTGTACAGGCAGTGCCACCTCCAGTGCCTGCCTTACAGGCAGTGCCTCCTCCAGTGCCTGCTGTACAGGCGGTGCCTCCTCCAGTGCCTGCTGTACAGGCAGTGCCACCTCCAGTGCCTGCCTTACAGGCAGTGCCTCCTCCAGTGCCCGCTGTGCAGCCAGCGCCTCCTCCAGTGCCCTCTGTGCAGCCAGCACCTCCTCCAGTGCCTGCTGTACAGTCAGCACCTCCTCTAGTGCCTGCTGTACAGGCAGCGCCTCCTCCAGTGCCCGCTGTGCAGCCAGCGCCTCCTCCAGTGCCCACTGTACAGTCAGCACCTCCTCTAGTGCCTGCTGTACAGGCAGCGCCTCCTCCAGTGCCCTCTGTGCAGCCAGCACCTCCTCCAGTGCCTGCTGTACAGTCAGCACCTCCTCTAGTGCCTGCTGTACAGGCAGCGCCTCCTCCAGTGCCCTCTGTGCAGCCAGCACCTCCTCCAGTGCCCGCTGTGCAGCCAGCGCCTCCTCCAGTGCCCGCTGTGCAGCCAGCGCCTCCTCCAGTGCCCGCTGTACAGTCAGCACCTCCTCCAGTGCGTGCTGTACAGGCAGTGCCTCCTCCAGTGCCTGCTGTACAGGCAGTGCCTCCTCCAGTACCTACTGTACAGGCAGTGCCACCTCCTGTGTCTGCTGTACAGTCAGCGCCTCCTCCAGTGCCTGCTGTACAGTCAGTGCCACCTCCAGTGCCCGCTGTGCAGCCAGCGCTTCCTCCAGTGCCCGCTATGCAGCCAGCGCTTCCTCCAGTGCCCGCTGTGTAGCCAGCGCCTCCCCCAGTGCCCGCTGTGCAGCCAGCACCTCCTCCAGTGCCCGCTGTGCAGCCAGCACCTCCTCCAGTGCCCGCTGTGCAGTCAGCGCTTCCTCCAGTGCCTGCTGTACAGTCAGCGCTCCCTCCAGTGCCTGCTGTACAGGCAGTGCCTCCTCCAGTGCGTGCTGTACAGGCAGTGCCTCCTCCAGTGCCTGCTGTACAGGCAGTGCCTCCTCCAGTGCCTGCTGTACAGGCAGTGCCTCCTCCAGTGCCTGCTGTACAGTCAGTGCCACCTCCAGTGCCTGCTGTGCAGCCAGCGCCTCCTCCAGTGCCCGCTGTGCAGCCAGCGCCTCCTCCAGTGCCTGCTGTACAGTCAGCGCCTCCTCCAGTGCCTGCTGTACAGTCAGTGCCACCTCCAGTGCCTGCTGTGCAGCCAGCGCCTCCTCCAGTGCCCGCTATGCAGCCAGCGCTTCCTCCAGTGCCTGCTGTGTAGCCAGCGCCTCCCCCAGTGCCCGCTGTTCAGCCAGCACCTCCTCCAGTGCCCGCTGTGCAGCCAGCACCTCCTCCAGTGCCCGCTGTGCAGCCAGCGCCTCCTCCAGTGCCCGCTGTGCAGCCAGCGCCTCCTCCAGTGCCCACTGTGCAGCCAGTGCCTCCTCCAGTGCCCGCTGTGCAGCCAGCGCCTCCTCCAGTGCCCACTGTGCTGCCAGTGCCTCCGCCCATGCCTACTGTGCAGCCAGCGCCTCCTCCAGTGCCCGCTGTGCAGCCAGCGTCTCCTCCAGTGCCCGCTGTGCAGCCAGCGCCTCCTCCAGTGCCCACTGTGCAGCCAGTGCCTCCGCCCATGCCCACTGTGCAGCCAGCGTCTCCTCCAGTGCCCACTGTGCTGCCAGTGCCTCCACCCATGCCCACTGTGCAGCCAGTCCCTCCGCCCGAGCCCACTGTGCAGACAGCACATCCTCCAGTGCCTGTTGTACATTGCATATATTTTGAGGTGCTGTGATTGGTTTAATAATCTGTAAGGTTGCTGTTCTTTTTTACAGGATCCGATATCTCAGTACGCTGATTCTGTTGTCTATCATTTAACAAAAGTACTTGATTCTGACCAACATGCCGATGTTATTTCTTCTGCAAAGTAAGTTCCTGTTCTCTGGACAATCTTAATCAACTTTTGTTTGTTGTTGTTGAATGTTTTTAATGAGGTTCACATGAGAGCTCAGATACATGCATGTTCTTCCTGCCTGAGGTGTTCTGGCTTCCAGCAGTAAGAGCTGAGTTGGAATTCCTCACTGACCATGTAATTTTCTGCCTATTGTTCGGTTGTCTCCTCTTTGGTGCGTTACTACTCACCGGTTACCCTCGCCACACGGTTCAGCCCAAAGTGTTAATGATACCAGTGCAGTCACACAAATGTGGCAATGCCCTCAGACCTTAAGATTGTAATGGAGGAAAATCAATTGGATCGCTGGGTAAAATCCTGGAATTCCCTCCCGAACAGCACTGTGGGTGTATCTACACCACAGGGACTGCAGCGATTCAAGAAGACAGCTCACCACCATCTTCTCAAGGGGCAACTAGGGATGGGCAATAATTGCTGGCTTAGCCAGCAATGCCCACATCCCATGGAATAACTGAAAGAAAGTTCCTCTTGCTAGCCAGGGACTCCCAGTTGAAATGGTGGATTGGGAGATTATGGGTGTGAATCAGCTGTGAAGCCTCAAATCCTCTATCTGCCCACCCGGAGACAGTAACCCAGAGTCGGCACTGATCGCTGTAGATTCAGATCCCAGGTAAGAATCAGCACCTTCTGGAGAAGTGAGGAGGAAATATAAAACTAAAGGTACAGCACTGGCCTGAGTGCACCAACTTTTCCCAGAGAGAGCAGTTTGAAGGAAGGGCAAAGAGCATGGGCCCTCTCTGCCCTGTGACTACAAGGAACCCTGGTATCCAGATAGTTCACTGATCAGTGAACTATCAGCAGCATCCACTGTTTGGATATTAATTTTCTTCAAGAGCAAAGCCATAAGATGGAGTCAGTTTTAAAAAGGTCAGATCACTTAGATCTTGTCTGTGTGGTGGAGAATGGTAAGAAGGCAATGCTTGGCAGCTTGTCTCTGGATACTAGGACCATCTGTTACACCAGCCTTTACATAAGACCATTCTTCATAAAATAAGATCTCCAATTACATGATCATGTTAAAATCAGAACAGTTTGCAGTCTATGGGCTGATTATTACAATGCAAACCTACCCTCCTCAATTGAATCAATGATTGAGCCGTGTAGAGCTTGCCCAGAGGAGCTTGGTTTGTAACATCAGCTGGCTCGAATTCAGGAAGGGAACAATAAACGGTCTGTACATTAACAATGGCCAGGTAGTCATGGGAAGTCCACCCATTGTTCAGTGTGGCAGAGCAGAGGTGAGGGTAACACTATTCCTTGTACTGCTGGAGCCAGAGCTCCTGAAGCAGCAGGTGTCCCACAGGAGGACACCTGTTTTGCTGTTTCTACCTGGTACTGGCAAGGTATCTAGAGGGGATAGGTGTGCAGGCAGTGCTATGTTCCTCTTGCACTATGTTTGAGGTGAGGGACGACGACAGTGTCCCTGCTGATTGCACCTGTGGGAAGTGCACCCATCTGCAGCTCCTCCAAAACCGTGTTAGGGAACTGGAGCTGGAGTTGGATGAACTTAGGATCATTAGGGACACAGAGGTGGCCATAGACAGAAGCTTTAGGAATACAGTTACTCTGAGGAATGAAAACAGATGGGTGACGGTGAGAGAGGCTGGGAGGAAGCAGTCCGTGCAGGGATCCCCGGTGGTCGTTCCCCTTAGCAACAAGTATTCCGCTTTGGATACGGTTGAGGGGGATGACATACCAGTGGTGAGCCGCAGTGAGAGGATCTCCAGCACTGTGTCCGTCTCTGTGGCTCGGGAGGGTAAGGGGCAGAACGGGAGGGCAATAGTTATTGGGGACTCGTTAGTTAGAGGGATAGATAGGAGGTTCTGTGGCAGCAAAAGAGACTCACGGATGGTATGTTGCTTACGGATGCCAAGGTCCGTGACATCTCAGACCATGTTTTCCGGATTCTGAAGGGGGAGGGGAAACAGTCACAAGTCGTGGTACACATTGGTAACAATGACATAGGTAAGAGAAGGGACGGGGATTTAAAGCAGGAATTTCTGGAGCTGGGCTGGAAGCTGAGAGCCAAGACAAAACATGTGGTCATCTCTGGTACGTTGCCGGTGCCACGTGATAGTGAGTTGAGGAACAGGGAGAGAGTGCAGTTAAACATGTGGTTGCAGGGATAGTGTAGGAGGGAGGGTTTCAGATACGTGGATAATTGGAACACATTCTGGGGAAGGCGGGACCTGTACAAACAGGACGGGGTGCACCTGAAGCAGAGGGGTACCAATATCCTAGGAGGGACATTTGTTACGGCTCTTCAGGGGGGTTTGAACTAATTTGTCAGGGGAGTGGGAAAAGGAGTTGTAGTCCAGAAGTCAGTGAGCGTGGTGAGGTATTGGGGAAGGTATCAGGGTCAAGGGTGGGTACCGGTAGACAGGAAGGTGGGTTGAAGTGTGTCTACTTCAATGCAAGGAGCATCCGGAACAAGGTAGATGAACTTGGGGCGTGGATTGGTACTTGGGACTACGGTGTTGTGGCCATTACGGAGACGTGGGTAGAACAAGGACAGGAATGGTTGTTGGACGTTCCGGGGTATAGATGTTTCAGTAAATGTAAGGAAGCTGGTAAAAGAGGTGGAGGAGTGGCATTGTTAATCAAGGATAGTTTAACGGCTGCGGAAAGGCACTTCGAGGGGGATCTGCACACTGAGGTAATATGGGCTGAGGTTAGAAATAGGAAAGGAGTGGTTACGTTGTTAGGAGTTTACTATAGGCCCCCAAATAGTAATAGAGATGTGGAGGAAGAAATTGCTAAGCAGATTATGGATATGTGTGGGGGTCACAGGGTAGTTGTCATGGGGGACTTTAACTTTCCAAATATTGATTGGAACCTTTGTAGGTCAAATAGTTCGGATGGGGCAGTTTTTGTGCAGTGTGTGCAGGAGGGTTTCCTGACACAATATGTGGATAGGCCGACAAGAGGTGAGGCCACATTGGATTTGGTACTGGGAAATGAACCGGGCCAGGTGTTAGATTTGGTTGTGGGAGAGCACTTTGGAGATAGTGACCACAATTCGGTGTCTTTTGTTATTGCAATGGAGAGGGATAGGGCCGTACAGCAGGGCAAGGTTTACAATTGGGGGAGAGGTAATTATGATGCGATTAGGCAAGAATTAGGGGGCATAAGTTGGGAACAGAAACTGTCAGAGAAAGGAACTAATGAAAAGTGGAACTTTTTCAAGGAACAAATACTGGGTGTCCTTGATAGGTATGTCCCTGTCGGGCAGGGAGGAAATGGCCGAGTGAGGGAACCACGGTTCACGAAAGAGGTGGAATGTCTTGTGAAAAGGAAGAGGGAAGCTTATGTAGGGATGAGGAAACAAGGTTCAGATGGCTCGATTGAGGGTTACAAGTTAGCAAGGAATGAGCTGAAAAAGGGGCTTAGGAGAGCTAGGAGGGGACATGAGAAGTCCTTGGCGGGTCGGATCAAGGAAAGCCCCAAGGCTTTTTACTCTTGTGTGAGGAATAAAAGAATGACCTGGGTGAGGTTAGGGCCGGTCAAGGACAGTAGTGGGAACTTGTGTATGGAGTCAGTAGAGATAGGCGAGGTGATGAATGAATACTTTTCTTCAGTGTTCACCAAGGAGAGGGGCCATGTTTTTGAGGAAGAGAAGGTGTTACAGGCTAATAGGCTGGAGGAAATAGATGTTCGGAGGGAGGATGTCCTGGCAGTTTTGAATAAACTGAAGATCGATAAGTCCCCTGGGCCTGATGAAATGTATCCTCGAATTCTTTGGGAGACAAGGGATGAGATTGCAGAGCCTTTGGCTTTGATCCCTCGCTGTCCACGGGGATGGTGCCAGAGGACTGGAGAATGGTGAATGTTGTTCCTCTGTTTAAGAAAGGGAATAGAAATGACCCTGGTAATTATAGACCGGTTAGTCTTACTTCGGTGGTTGGTAAATTGATGGAAAAGGTCCTTAGAGATGGGATTTACGACCATTTAGAAAGATGCGGATTAATCCGGGATAGTCAGCACGGATTCGTGAAGGGCAAGTCGTGCCTCACAAATTTGATAGAATTTTTTGAGGAGGTAACTAAGTGTGTTGATGAATGTAGGGCAGTTGATGTCATATACATGGATTTTAGTAAGGCGTTTGATAAGGTCCCCCATGGTCGGCTTATGATGAAGATGAGGAGGTGTGGGATAGAGGGAAAGTTGGCCGATTGGATAGGTAACTGGCTGTCTGATCGAAGACAGAGGGTGGTGGTCGATGGAAAATTTTCGGATTGGAGGCAGGTTGCTAGCGGAGTGCCACAGGGATCAGTGCTTGGTCCTCTGCTCTTTGTGATTTTTATGAATGACTTAGAGGAGGGGGCTGAAGGGTGGATCAGTAAATTTGCTGATGACACCAAGATTGGTGGAGTAGTGGATGAGGTGGAGGGCTGTTGTAGGCTGCAAAGAGACATAGATAGGATGCAAAGCTGGGCTGAAAAATGGCAAATGGAGTTTAACCCTGATAAATGTGAGGTGATTCATTTTGGTAGGACTAATTTAAATGTGGATTACAGGGTCAAAGGTAGGGTTCTGAAGACTGTGGAGGAACAGAGAGATCTTGGGGTTCATATCCACAGATCTCTAAAGGTTGCCACTCAAGTGGATAGATCTGTGAAGAAGGCCTATAGTGTGTTTGCTTTTATTAACAGGGGGTTGGAGTTTAAGAGCCGTGGGGTTATGCTGCAACTGTACAGGACCTTGGTGAGACCACATTTGGAATATTGTGTGCAGTTCTGGTCACCTCACTATAAGAAGGATGTGGAAGCGCTGGAAAGAGTGCAGAGGAGATTTACCAGGATGCTGCCTGGTTTGGAGGGTAGGTCTTATGAGGAAAGGTTGAGGGAGCTGGGGCTGTTCTCTCTGGAGCGGAGGAGGCTGAGGGGAGACTTAATAGAGGTTTATAAAATGATGAAGGGGATAGATAGAGTGAACGTTCAAAGACTATTTCCTCGGATGGATGCAGCTATTACAAGGGGGCATAACTATAGGGTTCGTGGTGGGAGATACAGGAAGGATATGAGAGGTAGGTTCTTTACGCAGAGAATGGTTGGGGTGTGGAATGGACTGCCTGCAGTGATAGTGGAGTCAGACACTTTAGGAACATTTAAGCGGTTATTGGATAGGCACATGGAGCACACCAGGATGATAGGGAGTGGGATAGCTTGATCTTGGTTTCAGGTAAAGCTCGGCACAACATCGTGGGCTGAAGGGCCTGTTCTGTGCTGTACTGTTCTATGTTCTAGGACAGGCCTAACTGGGCCTGAAAACACCCCCATTGTTCAAGAAAATATGAAGGTCAGTGCTGTACACCACTCTCCCCACCCCCCAACCTTTATTTTTGCTGATTTTTCTGATGATCTGCAGGTTCCTCTGTGGGACAGTAAGTGACTTCATCGCTGAAGTTGGAAAGGCCTACATAAAGGCTGAAGAAAACCAGGAAGAAGCAGACACCATGGCCAACAAGGTATTCAATGGTCACAGAAGTAAATGCTATTCACGTGAGGACTCAGATAGTCAGGCACTGAAGGACTAAACTCGAGTTCAGTCTTCCTTGAGCTATAAGATTTTATTCACAGGGACACACATTATATACTGTGCACCTTCAACCCACAACCCTCATATATCTATGTCAGGACAGGTGAATCCCCAATTCATGCCTATCATCTGAGTACAATTAAACACCCTTACCTCAGGAAGTGCCGGAGCTGGACGAAGGGGCAGCGCTCCGAAAGCTTATGGTATTTGCTACCAAATAAACCTGTTGGACTTTAACCTGGTGTTGTGAGACTTCTTACTGTCCTCAGGAAGAGCCAGACCCCAGTAAAAGACACCACTCAGCTGGAAATATAATTTAACTGCCCGATGGAGGTGATGTTTTTCTTTTTCGGTCAGTCTCTTGAAGCGCGAAGACAGCTTACCACAGAGTCTAGCCGGCGGCAATAACCTGCGCATGACATGGGGAAGCTGTCGCGTTGCTGGTTCTGGCTGACCAGGAAACCCTCTGACTCTTACCGCCTGTCATAGGCTATGGGAAGGATTTCCAGGCTGATGATCCCCCAATTTGGCCACATTATGAGCACACTTTCTATTGTCATCCTCAAGTCCTGGAGTGGGATTGCACCTAGAGTTCCTGGCTCGGAGGCAGGGATGTTACCCACTGTGCTACAAAACCTACACGAGGTGATGTGACTGTGTTTCTCTCATCCAGTGTGCAATGTTAACCCAGAAGTTGGATTCCCTGGTCAAGGCTCTCAGTGATGAAGCCCAGGCGGTCATCATACCTGCTGGCATCTCCCCACCAACCACTGCTGGCCAGGGCGAGAAGCAATGTACTGAAAATGGAGGGCACCAAGGAAAGCTTCCAGATGCAAACGCTGTACCCAAAATATTCAAGTCAAAGGAGCAGCTTATGTTACGAGCCAACAGTTTGAAGAAAGCTCTGAGGCAGATCATTGAACAAACAGAAAAAGGTACGATTCATACAAAGATCTCCCACCATGCTTTGCCAGTCAAGGAGTTAGCATGAGATTGGGTCAGGTGGAATTGGAGTTCCATTGTAATACATCAGCATTGAATGGGTCAGACTGGGATGGTCACTATACACTGGTCAGTTATGGAATGGATCAGAAGGTGGCCGGAATTCTCCAACCTAGCCTGCGGTTGGGATTCTCCAGTCCCACTGCAGTGAATGGAGTTTTGAAGGAGCGCCAAATTCTCCATTCTCACTGACAGTGGTGGCGTGGTGAATGAGATCAGAGAATCGCAGCGTGTGTTTGATTCTTCTTCAGTGGGTCAGGTCTGGACAGGTTACAGGTCTGGACAACCTTCAACAAACACACATCTGTAAGCGTTTCTCTTGACCTCAAGCCATCTCAGAGCTCGTTACAACCGTGAAGTTGTTTTGAAATGTTGTAATGCAGGAAATGTTGCAGCCAATCCATGCACAGCAAGATTAATGTTGGGTCAGGGATAAATATTGGCAAAGTAACCGGGGTGAAGTCCCTTTCTCGTGTGGTGGAATCTTTTAGCCTCCCTGAGAGAGCAGATGGGACCTCACGTTTAGAAGACAGCACCTCAGCACTCTATCAGTACTGCACACTCAACTGTCAACCCAACGTTACTGAAACAAATTATCCGGGCATTATGCCTGTGGGATCTTGCTGTGCATGGATTGGCTGCAACACATCTTACATTACATTTCAAATCTCCTGAGTGGGACATGAATCATGTGACTCAGTCAGGAGAGAAACTGTTTGAATGGAGCCCAAGTTGCCATTGTATTCACCCCTCAGAAACTATTACTTTCTCTCTCAGTGGTTGATGAACAGAACAGACAGAGCCAGGTGATACGCAGCTCCTCCTCAAACTTCAGCCTTCTTGCCGCTTCACTCGAGAGAGAGTGTTCAGAGGAGCTGAGACAGAAGGACACAGAGAGAGGTGAGCCAGAGTCTGCCCTGACAACCAATTGACATTGAGAGCCACTGAATCAGTCTGACATTGGTTAGTGTGTTAACACTGTACTGACTCCCTCCCCATTGTATAAATGTGTCAAAACTGCTCTGACTCCCTCCCCATTGTGGGAAGGAATATGTTTCAATAAGGTTTCATTGTGGGACCTCACACAATATCTGATACTCACAGGTCAGGATCGTTTTCTGTGTATTTCTCCAGGATGTGTACCCGCCAGTGAAGCATCCTCACAGGCCCTCAGGGCCTGGTCTGCTCCCAAGACTGTCCTCGATATGCTGCCTCTTCCTATAGAGAGATTTCTGCTCTGTGCTGAGAGGACCCACTGTCCTCCTGTCTGCACATCATTAGAAACTTGCTGTGTTGTTCGGGTGAATGCTGGAGTCTCCACCTGTTGCAGTGTCCTTACAACTGGAGGCCAACTTTCACATCGAGATCTAATTTACATCTGTTTCAATGGTGTTGATCACAAAGACATGCTGTTTAGGTGCATTGACCCGAACAGGCACAGGAATGTGGCGACTCAGGGAATTTCACAGTAAATTCATTGCAGTGTTAATGAAAGCCTTACTTGTGATTAATAAATAAACTTCACTTTAAAACAGGAGTTTTTACAATGAACTTACTTATTAGAACAACACTGGCCTAATTCCATTGACCAATTAAATGTCCAACCATCTCCCATCCCGATACAATATAATTACAAAGCACACTCACATCGCTTAAACACATTGCACAGCTTTCAGTGAACACATTGTGAAAGGAGCATTCGTGATAATATTGTGGCCACTCAAAATGACACTCACTGCGACCGTGACATGCACACTGCGACCATGACTCACACACTGCGACCGTGACACGCACACTGCGACCATGACACGCACACTGCGACCGTGACACGCACACTGCGACCATGACACGCACACTGCGACCATGACTCACACACTGCGACCGTGACATGCTCACTGCGACCGTGACACGCACACTGCGACCATGACTCACACACTGCGACCGTGACACGCACACTGCGACCGTGACACGCACACTGCGACCATGACACGCACACTGCGACCATGACTCACACACTGCGACCGTGACACACACACTGTGACCGTGACACACACACTGTGACCGTGACATGCACACTGCGACCATGACTCACACACTGCGACCGTGACACGCACACTGCGACCGTGACATGCTCACTGTGACCGTGACACACACACTGCGACCGTGACACGCACACTGCGACCGTGACACGCACACTGCGACCGTGACATGCTCACTGCGACCGTGACACACACACTGCGACCGTGACACACACACTGTGACCGTGACATGTGCACTGCGACCATGACATGCTCACTGCGACCATGACATGCTCACTGCGACCGTGACACACACACTGTGACCGTGACATGCACACTGCGACCATGACTCACACACTGCGACCGTGACACGCACACTGCGACCGTGACATGCTCACTGCGACCGTGACACGCACACTGCGACCGTGACACACACACTGTGACCGTGACATGTGCACTGCGACCATGACATGCTCACTGCGACCGTGACATGCTCACTGCGACCGTGACACGCACACTGCGACCGTGACACGCTCACTGCGACCGTGACACACACACTGCGACCGTGACACGCACACTGCGACCGTGACACACACACTGCGACCGTGACACGCACACTGCGACCGTGACATGCTCACTGCGACCGTGACACGCACACTGCGACCGTGACACGCTCACTGCGACCGTGACACACACACTGCGACTGTGACACACACACTGCGACCGTGACACGCACACTGCGACCGTGACACACACACTGCGACCGTGACATGCTCACTGCGACCGTGACACACACACTGCGACCGTGACACGCTCACTGCGACCGTGACACACACACTGCGACCGTGACACGCACACTGCGACCGTGACACGCACACTGCGACCGTGAGACATTTATGTGACTGTGCACGCAGACGCGCTCACTGTGACAGCGCACGCAGACGCGCTCACTGCGACAGTGCCGAGCTCTAATCTGATCTTTTATTGATCCACTAGCAGGGGTAAGGAGAGGCACAGTGACTTCCATGACATCCACCATATTTCTTGATCAATCCAATGGAAGCAGCGCTCTGAGTTTCACTGAGGATCCCTGTTCTTTGTAAGTGAACGTTATCTGTTTATCTCCCCAGTGTTACGGAGTACATCTTTGAAATCATAGAAACCCTGCAGTGCAGAAGGAGGCCATTCAGCCCATCGAGTCTGCACCAACACCAATCCCACCTCGGCTTTATCCCCGTAACACCATGTATTTACCCTGCTAATCCCTCTAACTTACGCATCCCGGGACACTAAGGGGAATTTAACATGGCCAATGCACATCTTTGGACTGTGGGAGGAAACCAGAGCACCCGGAGGAAACCCACACAGACACAGAGAATGTGCAAACTCCACAGAGACAGTGACCCAAGCCGGGAATTGAACCCAGGTCCTTGGAGCTGTGGAGGCAGCAGTGCTACCACTGTGCCACATCTTCACTGATTGAATCTCAGAGTACGGAATTCTCACATATAGGGATGTCTCATGGAACATTTATTTCATCACTTCATAACAATTGGGATGTGGATGGACATTTTGCTTTAGCTAATGTTGTGGGATGTAGCATTCCATGGTTCAAGTATTCTGTGTTTGATAATCCATGCCTTCTATGCTCACTGCTTGATTCATTAAACCTGGATATTGACTCAGAGTGAAGTAAACAGACACTATTAAAAGATCTGAAAGCTGAGCTGGGAGAATTAATGCAGCCATTTTGTGACTGCTCAGATACTTTGAAATCCTGTAAATAAAGCTGGTGCACTCTTCGAAACTAGTGTTGTTTCTGTAATGGTCTGAGGATAAATCAAACGTTTAAAATATACAACAATGATATAATCCACTGGAGCAGACTGGGAAAGGCAAATTCATTTGTGTATTTGTAGCCAGTAAAATTGAGATCCAAACTTCCTGGACAAGGTTAGACACAGAGTAAAGCTCCCTCCACATTGTCCCCATCAAACACTCCCAGGACAGGTACAGCATGGGGTTCTCTATGGAGTAAAGCTCTTATCTATTCTAATCCTATTTTCCAGCACTTGGTCTGAGCCTTGTATGCTATGGTGTTTCAAATACTCATCTAAATGCTTCTTAAATGTTGTGGGGTTCCGGACTTGACCACCATTTCAGGCAGTGAGTTCTAGATTCCCACCACCCTCTCAGTGAAAGATATATTCCTCAAATCTCCTCAATCTCCTGCTCCTAACCTTAAATCTTTGCCCTCGGGTTACTGACCCTGCTACTGGGGGGAAATATTCCTTTCTATCTGCCTTACCTATCTATAATTTTGTACACCTCAATCAGATCCTCCCTTCAGCCTTCTCTGATCGAAGGAAAACAACCCCAGCCTAATAGGGCTCATAGAAACCTACAAAGATCTAACAGAATTAGACAGGGTAGATGCAGGAAGGATGTTCCTGATGGCGGGTGAGTCCAGAACCAGGGGTCACAGTCTAAAGATATGGGGTAAACCTTTTTAAGACTGAGATAAGGAGAAATTTCTCCACCCAGAGAGTGGTAAGCTTGTGGAATTCTCTACCACAGAAAGCAGTTGAGGCCAAAACATTGCATGTTTTCAAGGAGTTAGGTAATGCTCTTGGGCTATAGGAATCAAAGGATATGGGAGAAAGGCGGGATCAGGCTATTGAGTTGGATGATCAGCCATGATCATAACGAATAGCAGAACAGGCTCGAAGGGTTGAATAGCCTACTCCTACTCCTATTTTCTATGTTCCTAACCAGTCTCTCTTCATAGCTGAAATTCTCCAGGTTAAGGGGAGCCCTAATGTACAATGGATGGAGTGAATAAAGATATTCAACATTGGCATGGTTTTAATAAAACCAATAAGGAGAATGTGTTTCTGCTGGAAAGTAGAGCAGTAACCAGAAGTCACTGATTTAAAATAAGTGGCAAAAGAAATAGTGGAAATGAAGAAAATACTATCTAGACAGTAGTTTGGTAAGATGTGGAATGCACTCTGTTGGAGAGCCAGAAGCAGACTCTGTAAGAATGTTAAGAGGCATTGGCCAACCACTTCACGAGAGCTAATTGGCAGAGATGTGGGATTTGCTCAGACAGCTCTGTAAAAGCAGCAGCTCAATTATGACAGGCTGAATGTCCTCCTCCTGTACTATAACATGCTGTAATGTTCTGATTCTAACTACACCTGTTCTTCTAGATCTTTCTCTGAGAAGTGTGTCATGAACAACTATTTTGGCATTGGGTTAGATGCCAAAATATCACTGGAGTTCAACAACAAGAGGGACGAGCACCCTAAAAAATGCAGGTATGTGATTTCATTTTCTGTTCCTGGTGCTCTGTGCCTTGTGTGTGGAATCGCACTGACTGACCCAGGTCTGACCCAATCTCAATGCCCTGTATATATGATATAACACAGACTGACCCAGGTCTGAGCCAGCCTCAGTGTCCTGTGCACAAAGAGTATCAAAGACTAAGCCAGGTCTTTATACCCTGCTGTATGAATTTCAGTAATATTGCAGATAGTGTGTGCTGACATTCTGGCATTGAATTGTGTTTTTGCATTCAGAAGCCGAACTAAGAACATGATGTGGTATGGAGTCCTCGGTACCAAAGAACTTCTTCAGAGAACGTACAAGAATTTAGAGCAGCGAGTCCATCTGGAGGTACAATGTCCATTCACTAATATAAACAGAGGCCTGTGCAATGTTGTTCAGAATACTGCACTTTGATTTCAGACACTGGAATCCAGTGCAGCCCAGTATATGTGGTGGGTTGGAAGACCACTATCTAAGATGAGCATTTAGATAGCTTCAGATTTCTCAGATACAGAAGTGATCGGTATAGTTCATAATTCACCTGTGAGAGAAATAGAATTGTCTCAATATTTCAAAATCTTGTCAGCGATTCCCTCTGATCTAATATAATCCTGTGCTGTACTTGTCCTGCTAATGTTCAATGGGGACTGTGTAGAGGGAGCTCTAATCTGTATCTAACCCCTTGTCGTACCCATTTTGTGAGTGTTTGATGGGACAGTGTAGAGGGAGCTTAATACTGTATCTAACGCCATGCTGTACCTGTCCTAGGAGTGTTTGATGGGGACTCTGTAGAGGGAGCTTCACTCTGTATCTAACACCTTGCAGTACCTGTCCTGTGAGTGTTTGATGGGACAGTGCAGAGGGAGCTTTAATTTGTATCTAACCCCTTGCTGTACCCATCCTGTGAGTGTTCGATGGGGACAGTGTAGAGGGAGCTTTGCTCTGTACCTAACACCTTTGCTGCACCTGTCTTGTGAGTGTTTGATGGGACAGTGCAGAGGGAGCTCTAATCTGTATCTTACCCCTTACTGTACCCATCCTGGGAGTGCTTGATGGGGGACAGTGTAGAGGGAACTTGACACTGTATCTAACTCTGTGCTGTACTTGTCCTAGGACTGTTTGATGGGGACAGTGTATAGGCAGCTTTACTCTGTATCTAACCCATTACTGTACTGTCCTGGGAGTGTTTCATGGGCCAGTGTCAAAAGGGCTAATCAAAATCATTGTTTCATCCAGGCCCACAATAATCTCTGTATTCTGGCATTCACTACAATATAATTCAAGTTCAGAATTTTGGAACGAGGATGTCAAACTGTTCTTCAGCCCTATTCCATTATTCAATTAGATCATGACTCTCCTGTAACTCTAACTTTATTCACCTGTCTCAGATCCACATCCCTTGTAATTTTACCCAACAAAAATCCATCAGTCACCGGCATAACTAGCATCCACTTCCTCTTGGGGGAGAGGTCCACATTTCCACTTCTCTTTGTGACATTGCAGCTAAGATGAATGATCTGCCAGCACAGCATGTAATAGCCCAGTCTTATACATTTATCTAAAAGATAATGAGGAATTTAAGTACATGGATATCACAGCAGTAACTGTTGAGTCTTCAGATCCTCGGGGCATCTGTTGGATCCATTTTCTTTTTACAGGATTTTTGCTCTGTTTGATGTGTAAATCTTTCCAGAATCTTCAGCAGGGAGATGCAAGAGAGCTAGGCACTTCCTTTTTCATTGGCCCAGAGGCTGAGAGGCTAAGAGGAAAATGGAAACACCCAGCACCATTGGTCACTGGGTCCGGCGTTGTTGATGCAATGAGCTGGGTAGATCAAAGAACACAGAATGATTCAAATGGACATGAACAGTATCTCATAATGAATGGGCTGTAGTTGAACATCCCTATAGATCTCTCTCTGTTTTTGTGTAACAGTGTGATGGAGTGTCCATTTCACTCCCCAGTCTCCAGGGGCTAGCAGTGCTCAACATCCCCAGTTACGCTGGTGGAATCAACTTCTGGGGAGGAACAAAGGAGAATGATGTGAGTATTTCTGTGTACTGTATGAACCATTGATGGATAATATAAAATGATATTAGAGCACACCACATATGAACATGAGTGGATACTATACACAAGTATCAGCGTACATCTCTGTGCATTAGTATATGCAGCACACCAACATGATTGTATATTGCACATGGATATTAGAACTACTTAATAGGGATGTTTTCACACGTGCTGTGTTTGCTGCCACTGCAACAATCGGAGGCACATACACCATGCTGCAGTCCCAGTGCCTGCAACACCACCGTCAGCAATGTCTGAATCAAAGAATAGGACAATTTGTAATATTGAGTCATGCAAAATATTTTAACAAGTACATCACCAATAAAGAGTATTTTTCCAAATGTTCCTCCGATGTGCAGAGTATTAAATGTTGTGTGATCTCACTCTGACTGCCTAATGCCATGGTTAATATTTCAGTTTTCACAGCACACAAGTTAAACATTCTGGGATCGCAATTGTCATTGGTTCATTGCCTCACTGGCACTGGGTGATACTTTGGTGGTGCAGTGAACTGGGGGAATCAAAGAACAGAGAATGGTTCAAATGCACATGAACAGCATCTTGTAATGAATGGGCTGCAATTGTTCCAGACATTGGTTGCTGAGTACCACCCAAACATTCCAGTAACCATTAGTTGTTGTTCTAGAATTATGGAGCACCATCCTTCGATGATAAGAAGCTGGAGGTGGTGGCGGTGTTTGGGAGTATCCAAATGGCTGTTTCCAGAGTCATTAACCTGCAATATCACCGGATAGCACAGGTGAGTCTGGAAGAATGTAGTGAATTATGGGATAGCACAGTTGAGTCTGGGAGAATGCAGAGAATAATGGGATAGTATAGATGAGTCTGGGAGAAAGCATAGTGTGTCTGGAAGAATGCATGGTATTATGGGATAGCACAAGGTGTCTGGGAAAACATACAGAATTGTGTGATAACCCAGGTAAGTCTGGGAGAATGCACAGTATTATGGGATAGCCCAGGTGAGTCTGGATGAATAGAAAAACATTTTAAAATGTGTTCATATTGCACCTTTCACAGCTATAAGAAGTCGAAGTGTAGCTCCCACAAACAGGAATGGGATAATTACCAAATTATTGTTTTTGTGATATTGGTTAAGTGATAAATATTGGTCAGGGCACTGGGGGTAACTCCCCTGCTATGCTTTGAGTATCAGGAGATCATTTATGTCTATCTGAGAGGGGCTCAATTTAACATTCCTATCTGAAAGGTGGCACTTCTGACAATGCAGCACCCCATGACTACAGCATGGGAGCACCAGCCTTGACTTTTGTCCTCAGGGCTTGGAGTGGGCCTTGAACATGCAACCTTCTGACTGTGAGGAGGGAGTGTTAGCAGTTGGAGAATGTAAATGTGAGTGTAGCTGCTGTGGAGCTTTGTTCAAAATGTTGTTGTATTGTGATTATTTTGCCAATCAACCTTGATTACATCCTACTCCAGTTGATTGGAAGTTTATTTGAGCTTTCTCCAAGGCTCCAGAATGTTTAAATTGTTTCATTTGAATTATTAGATGGCACATCTTCCTCAGGGAATAAGAAATGAATTGTGTGTATAAGTGGGTAGTCATTGTATTTTCACAACCTGATGTTGAATCCATTGTGGATTCAGGACTCTTCCTTTGATTGATTGTCTGGGAATACAATTCATTCTTTAGCATGTTGAGTTTGGAAAATTTTGAATTGCTTGAAAGTAAAAACCTAGATGAGTTTCCTCTGATGATGTTCACACACACAAAATTATGTGGCATTGGGGACCGTATTTTCTAACTTGCGTTATTCGATCTCTTTGAAGTTAATGACAATCTAACCGAAGAAGAGTGGCTACTTGTTTTGATCTTATTGAAACATTGAAGATCTGCATAGGCATGACCGGGTGAACGCTGAAAGGGTCTTTTCCCTGGTGGTAGAGACCAGAACAAACAAGTTCAAAACTAAAGGACCTCCCATTTAAGACGGACATAAAGAGATTCTTTTCTTTTGGAGGGTTGTGTGTCTGTAGAACTCCCTTCCCCAGAGAGTGGTGGAGGCAGGATGAAGGAAAAGTTTTAAGGCCGATTCTTGACTAGCAAGAGAGTAAAAGGTTATCAGGGATACATAGGATAGCGGCATTGAGGTCACAATCAGATCAGTCATGATCTTATTGAATGGCAGAGCAGGCCAAGGGACCAAATAGCCCACTCATTTGACAAAAGAATCAAGGGTGTGATGGCGGGGAATTATTTTTGCTATAATCTGGAATTCATGATCTGAAAGAACATCTGAAAGAAACAGGTTCAATAGTAGAGAATTAGGTAGTAGTTCAGGAAGGAGCAATTTGCTTGACTATAAGGAAAACGCAGACGTGACCAAATAAATAGTTCATCTAATGAGCCAGCTGAGACACAATGGACTAGATGATCTCCTTCTGTGCTCTACGTTTCATGTTTTGCATTATCAGTTGTGAATGAAGGTTTATCGAGCATTTCCTGCTGCTTATTGTTGCAGTGCCGCATGGTTAAGATCACCATCAGTGGAGATGAGGGTGTCCCAGTTCAGGTGGATGGTGAAGCCTGGATCCAGCCTCCAGGAATTATTAAAATCCAGCATAAGAACAGAGCCCAAATGTTGACAAGGGACAGGGTAAGTGTTCATTAATGTCATTGTTCCTGTGTGAGCAGCACTCTGATAATCTGGACAATGGGGCGGCATGGTGGCACAGTAATTAGCACTGCTGCCTCACAGTGCCAAGGACCCGGGTTCAATTCCGGCCTCGGGTCAGTGTCTATGTGGAGTCTGCGCATTCTCCCTGTGTCTGCATGGGTTTCCTCCCACTGTCCAAAGATGTGCGGGTTATGTTGATTGGCCATGCTAAAAAAGCTCCACGTCAAGAGATTAGCAGGGTTACGGGAAGAGGGCCTGGGTGGGATTGTGGTCAGTGCAGACTCGATGGGCCAAATGGCTTCCTTCTGCACTGTAGGGATTCTGTGATTCTATGGATTCTATGAATGTTGGCAGTGTCTAGGATCTTTCCTGGTGTGTGCTCAAATGGGATTTCAGCCAAAGTTGCAATAGTGAGGCATGAAAAGCCACTAATGCTGGATTACCATTGGTTAGAAATGAGTTCAGAGGTCATTACCGATTTTTGTTTGATATTTTGTTTGTTTGTAGTTTTAATTGGATGTAGTTAGAGCTCATTCTAGAGAAAGAACAATCAAAGAAAGTCTGCTGAACCAGTAAAACTATGAACAGTGAATGGAATGAAATCTAAAGTTGGAGATGCACAATTCTTTAAAGATCGCAGTTAGTGGGGCCAACCTTGATTGGATATGTTCTGGAACCACATGACCTCCAACAACACCGCACCTAGACGGGGTCCGAAAGAAGCAAGAGGTCTCTCTCTCTCTGCCTCTCTCTCTCTGCCCCTCCACCTCTCCCCGGCTCGGCCCCCACTGCCTCCCCCTCGCTCTCCGCTTGAGGTGTTCTGGAAGCTCGAGGACTGGCAGCCCAAATACAAGCACATAAACCCATGTGTTGCTAACTGATTTTGAAGAAGGGTTTAAGTCTATATGAAAAATATTGCTTGAATTGGAACAAATAGAGATTGGTTCGCAGTTAAGTATCTTGTCATGTTTAAGTATTTCAATTGGTAAAAGTTAAGCTAGTTTATTTATTATAGTTGAACTATTTTCTTTGGTAACAGCTTCCTAGTGTGTCAAAAGAATCACCTGGTGTGAAACACCTTAACCTCACACTAATACCAAAATAGGAAAACTGTTGGGGTCTAGTTGGGCGTCATAATATGCTCTGGGTTTTCTGATCTCTACCCTAACAATCTGCATCAGATGACTGATGGTTGTTAACTCTAACTTCACTTGAGCCATGTCCAACAGTCAACTTTGGAAATGTCATCAACTTACTGAGAAGGCATTCACTTTTTAACCTGCGGACAAAGCTGTCATACACCACTCTCTTTAACATTCTCCAGAATTAGAATGGGCAACAAATGCTGACCTTGTTGGTGACAGTCACATCCCTTGAAAAAATAAAGAAGAAACACACTTCTGGCCTTCTTCAGTCAAAAATATCATCCTTTTTCTTTTCCACACTGTCTGGTTGGTAGCTAGATTGTCAGCATCTTTGAGGGTATTACTAGTGGCGATAAACATTACTAGCTGCTCCCTGAAGACAATGGAGTACCCACTGTCCCAGCTGCTTGGTAACACTCACAGGCACTGCCAACTTAAAAGCTCAATCCACCCATGTGTACAACTAAACTTCCCTTAGGCCAGATTCTAAGCCTTTTTCTCGAACAAAGGCGCCCACAAGTCCCTCAGTTGGTTAGCTGGAACTCGTCCAACCTCAATATCTTTGAGCGAGAAGTTCCACAATCCCAGACTGTAATATCTTTCCTGACAAAATCAGGACAACATGGAGGTGGGATTAGGAGAGTTTGCTTTCATCTGGCTTTCCTATAAGCATGCATACATGAATGGTTTGGAAATTCTTGATTTGGTTTGATTTGACTTATTATTGTCACATGTACTGGGATACAGTGAAAAGTATTGGGTGGAATTTTATGAGAATGATTCCAAGTGCCCAGCTAGTGTGAAAATGGGAGAGTTACAGATCCGTTTTTTGGGTGGGATTTTACACCCAATGTTGTGCACATAGTGCATGAAAAAACTGGCTAGAACATTTCTAGCTGCTGCAGGCAGTGGGCAGAGCTTCATTTATCAGTCAGCAGAAGAGGAAGCTATTGCGCATGTGCAGACCTCTAATGCTGCACATGCGGAATAGCAACAGCAGAGGGAGGGCACTGTCAGGCCTCTGCTGTTGCAGCCAGCCTGAACACAGCACCCCCGCAATCCATCCCGAGCCCCACATCGCCTGGGAATGTAGTCCCCTCGGCCCAGATTGATTGCGCCCCCCCCTCTCCCTCCACCGATCTGATGCAGAGTGGTAGCAGGCCCCCCTCCCTCAGCCCACTGATATGATGCGGGGTTCCATTGGGACCCCCACCTCACCCCACCCATCGCAGGCATCGTGGCAGTGGGCACCCCCTCTCTCCTCGATCGGGCAGCCCCTGTAGACCCCGCTCCCTCCAGACCCTGCACCCCAAATTCCCACCCCGTAAGCCCCATCCCTTTCACCCCACCCTCACGGGCAGTGCCAAGGCGCTTGTTGGGCATTACCAAGGTGGATGGGGCGAACCAGTAAAATTCTGCTCATTGTTTCTTGTGCACTATACAGATAGAACATACCACTCATGGAGTACACAGGGGAGAAGGAAATGAGAAGGTGCAAAATGTAGTGTTGCAGTCATAGCTGGGGTGTAGAGAAAGATCAGCTTAATATATGGTAGATCCATTTAAAAGTCTGATGGCAGCAGGGAAGAAGCTGTCCTGAGTCAGTTGGCACATGTTCTCAGACATTTGTATGATTTTCCCAATGGAAGAAGGTAGAAGAGAGTATGTCTGGGGTGCTTGGGGTCCTTGATTATGCTGGCTGCTTTTCCGATGCAATGGGAACCATAGACAGTGTCAATGGATGGGAGACTGGTTTGAGTGGTGTTCTGGGCAATGTTCATGACCCACTGTAGTTTCTTACAGTCTTGGTCAGAGCAGGAGCCATACCAAGCTGTGATACATCTGGAAAGGATGCTGTCTATGGTGCATCTGGAAATAATGGTGAAAGCATAGCAACATGCCAAATTTCCTCAGCGGTGGAGCTATCACAAGATTAACCTTCAATTCTTGGAGAATCCAAGTCAATCCTGGAGGGTTGACAACCGTGGTGAGAATATGGGTAGAAAAGAACGAAACTAGTTGAGTAGGAGATGGGGCTTTGGACAGAAATTTGAGGTTGAAAAGCTGATTTCGTAGAAACTATCATTGGGCTATGTCTCTGGTATTGGTTCAGGTGTTAGACGCCCCATTCCAAAATGAGTTTAAAACCATGCAAAGGGGATGGGGCACATTCACCCATTCACTGAGACCAGCAATGAAACGTTATCACGATGACCAAAAACTCAACAAATTATTATTGTTGGAACAGAGAAAACCAATAGAGCTTGAAGTTGACGGACTTTTCTGATAATGAAAGCTTTTAACTTGGTACACAGTGAAAGCTTGTTTCCACTGGCTGCTGGTACAGGGTTACTGAGAATGGTACACTTTTGTCGGGTAAATGAATCAAGGAATTTGGAGCAAGGATGATAAAGGAGGTTATGATACAGGTGAGACATGAACGAACTGAACATTGGAAAGGCTGGGGGGGTTGCAGATTAAAATCCCCATGTTCATGTCCATAGAATGAAGGGAATTGTTAGAAGGATAAAGGAGGAAATTGGATGAAAGTTTTCACATGGAGGGTAATTAGAAGGTGAAATATTTTATAAGGAGCGATTGAAGCAAAGATCAGAACATCATTTAGAAAGGAATTGGATAAGTATTTGGAAAAAGGAATAGAAAAGGAAAGTGGGAATAGAGTAAGTAGATTTAAGGGACCAGCAATTGGAATCTTCCATGCTGTAGTTTCATAGATTTGGTAAAATGTATATGGGAAGCCCTGAAAGGGTTCAGTTTCCACCCGTGGATTCTTCACACATTGTCATCTTCCCCCTCAGGCATTTGAAAGCACTTTGAAGTCCTGGGAAGACAAGCGTAAAGGAGATTCTCTGAGACAGATAACTCGGCCTCGCCTAAGCTCTCAGCAGTCCATGGAGTTCCTCACAGAGGAGGAGATGGGCGAGATGCAGCAATTTGTTCAGTCAGCAGAGACACTGATCAACAGGTATGAACCACCATCAGGACAGTTCACATCACCTGCCCACTATCATTAACAATATTCATTAATAACCTGCCCACTTTACTTAATGAGATTCATTAATCACACACTGTCATTAAATAAATTGATTAATCACCCACCCACTATTATTAATGAAATCCACCCAGTATCATTAAAAATATCCATTCATCACCCACTCACTGGTATTAACAAGAAATATGAATCACCCAACCGCTATCATTAAAGGAGATTGAATAATTGCCTGTCCGCTATCATGCTCATCTCTGAAAAGCTCTTGACTTCTATCATCCTGTCAAGAAGAAAGAGGCAGATTAGGAGAAGAAATTTGAATGTGGAATTCAATAAGGTTGTGTTTGGTGTCTGTCCAATGTCAGTTTTTACTGATTGAGAATGTATGTTCCAGATTGTTTCCACAGAGAGATCCTTCATGAGTAAATTGGATTTGTTTTTAAATTCAGCAACTAATGAAGGCCAAAAGGAAGCCGCTAAAAATTCTGGAAATCTGCAGGGGTAGGCCCAAGATATACGGTGAAGATATTACAACCTGCAGTGGGAAGGTTCAATGCTTAGGGTGCAGGAGGGGGGATACCAGGATCTACGGTGCTGGACACCATCGGGCAAGGCTCAAGACCCAAAAATGAAAGACCTCACTGAAAAAGTGCCTGAGTGGAAAGACACAACCAGTGGCATGGTCAAAACCCTGGTATAAAGAGCTGAATTCCAGAGGTGAGGTGAGAGTGACAGCCCTTTACATCAAGGCCGCATTTGACTGAGCGTGGCATCAAGGAGCCCAAGCGAAACTGGAATCAATGGGTATCGGGGCAAACTCTCCGCTGGTTGGAGTCACACCTGATACATAGGAAGATGGTTGTGGTTGTGGAGGGTCAGTCATCTCAACTCCAGGACATCTCTGCAGGAGTCCCTCAGGTAGTGTCCCAGGCCCAACAATCTTCAGCTGCTTCATCAATGATCTTCCCTCCATCATAAGGTCAGAAGTGGGGATGTTCGCTGATGATCGCACAATGTTCAGCACCGTTCACGACTCCTCAGATACTGAAGCAGTCCATGTTCAAATGCAACAAGATCTGGACAATATCCAGCTTGGGCTGACAAGTGGCAAGTAATATTCGTGCCACACAAATGCCAGACAATGACCATCACCAATAAGAGATACTCTAACCACCGCCCCTTGACATTCAATGGTGTAACCATCACTGAACCCCCACTGTCAACATCCTTGGGGTTACCATTGACCAGAAACTCAACTGGACTCACCACATATACACAGTGGCTACAAGAGCAGGTCAGAGGCTAGGAATACTGCAGCTAGTAACTCACCACCTGACTCCCCAAAGCCTAATCCATCATCGACAAGGCACAAGTCAGGAGTGTGATGGAATATTCCCCACTTGCCTGGATGGGTACAGCTCCAACAACACTCAAGAACCTTGGCACCAACCAGGACAAAGTAGCCCACTTGATTGGCAACACATCTACAAACATTCAATCCCTCCACCACCGACGTTCAGTATCAGCAGTGTGTACTATCTACAAGATGCACTGCAGCAATTCACCAAAGATCCTGAGACAGCACCTTCCAAACCCATGACCACTTCCATCTAGAAGGACAAGGGTAGCCGATAAATGTGAATACCACCACCTGCAAGTTCCCCTCCAAGCCACTCAACATCCCGACTTGGAAGTATATCACCATTCTTTCGCAGTCGCTGGGTTAAAATCCTGGAATTCCCACTCTAACGGCATTGTGGGTCAACCCACAGAACATGGGCTGCAGCGAATCAAGAAGGCAGCTCACCACCACCTTCTCAAGGGAAACTAGGGATGGGCAATAAATGCTGGCCAGCCAGCGATGCCCATGTGCCACGAATGAATTTTTTTAAAAATTGACACACTGAGAAAGGGCCAGCGATACAGGACAACACCAGGGAAGAGTTAAGGGTTTAGAGTGCCGGACTCACCTTGGGAAGTCAGTAGTGTCAGACAATACCAGGTTATGAAACATGCCAACAGTGGATGTGCAGTGCAAGAATTTCAAGGGCGAAAATTCTGTGACTTAAGAACACCAAGAGTAGATGTTTGAGAGCAGCACTGAATATTAATTTTTATAAACTAGAAAGGGGAAATGGTGAGAGATAGTAACATATCAGCAAGAAGATTTTATGAGTTAGTACAGAGCCACATTCAATGAGAAAATTATATACGTCAGTTCATAATGCTTGCTGCCATCAATTATTGAGTTGAAATGATTACACTCTTGCTATTGTACAGGATCCACCATGCAGCTGAGAGACACAAGGTTGTTGAGCAGGAGCTGGCCCACGCAGTCAATGGATGCTCCCATGTGTTAAGTGAAGTTTTACCAAAGCAAAATACTCCTGAGGTAAGTCAGCTTTACTTAGTTTTCCCTTCACTCCTAAAAACTGACCCCTGAGATTCCGAGGATAGAGTAATGTTCCTTCTACAAGGTTTGGCACCAGTTTGATCCATTGCGGAGCACCCTCAGGAAGGAGGCCTTCAAACACTCCCAGGGCAGGTACAGCACAGTGTTAGATACAGAGTAAAGCTCCTTCTACACTGTCCCCCATCAAAGACTCTTTAGGGTAAGTACAACATAGGGTTAGATACAGAGCAAGGCTCCCTCTACACTGTTCCCATCAAACACTTACAGGGTGGGTACAGCACAGGGGTAGATACAGATTAACCATACTAGATACAGGTGAGGTACCAGAGGATTGGAGTTCTGTGAATGTTGCACCATTATTTCAAATTGCTTAAATTGGTTAAATGCTTAAAAAAATCTATTAGGTTAATAAGACATGATCTTGTTGGTTTAGTGAGAGGAAGATCCTGTCTTATTGAGTCATAGAGGTTTACAACATGGAAACAGGCCCTTAGGTCCAACTTGTCCATGTCGCCCTTTTTTTAAAAACCCTGCAGCTAGTCCCAATTGCTCGTATTTGGCCCATATTCCTCTATACCCATCTTACCCTGTAACTGTCTTATTTCTCAGTTCTACCCATATGGACTCAGTGGCCGAACCCTCGGATATATCCCCTCTCAGTACTGCCATGATGTTTTCCCTAATCAAAAGCACAATTCCCCCTCCTCTCTTACCTCCTGTTCTATCTTTCCTATAGCATCTGTACCCTGGAACATTGAGCTGCCAGTCCTGTCCCTCCCTTAGCCATGTTTCAGTAATTGCTATAATATCCCAGTCCCTTGTACCCATCCATGCCCTGAGTTCATCTGCTTTGCGCATCAGGCTTCTTTCATTGAAATAAATGCAGTTTAATCTGGGCTTCCCTTGCTCTCTGTCTTGCTTTTGCCTGATCTTTCTTACGAAATAGATTTTGCCTTACTAAATAGATTTTTTTTGATGAAGTAACAAGGAAGATTGATGAGAGTAGTGCAGAGTACATTGTCTACATGGAATTCAGTAAGGCATTTAACAAGGTCCCACATGGCAGTCTGGTCAGAAAAGAATCTCATGGGATTCAGGGGAAGGCGGTAGGCTGATCCAAAATTAACTCAGTGACAGGAAACAAAGAGTAATTGTTGATGGATATTTTAGCGAATGGAAAGTTTCCAGTGGTGTTCCACAAGGTTCACTGTTGGGCTCTTGCTGTTGTTTTATATATTAATGATTTAGACTTAAATGTGGGAGGCATGATTGGGAAATTTGTAGATGTCACTTAAATTGTCCGTGTTATTGATAGTGAAGAGTATAGCTGTCAACTCCAGAATGATAACAATGGTTTGGTTTAGTGGGCAGAGGAGAAGTGGCAAATGGAATTCAATCCAAAAAAGTATTTTTGCATTTGGGGAGGGTAAACAAAGCAAGGGAATACTCAAACAGGAAGATATTGAAAAGAAGTGAGAGACCTCAGAGTGCATGTCCACAAACCGTTAAGGTGGGAGGATAGGTAGATAAGGTGGCCAAGGAAGCAAATGGAATGCTTTCCTTTATAGGGTGAGGTATTGAATACAAAAGCAGAACTATAATGATTTAACTGTATGAAACACTGGTGAGGCCACAACTAGACTTTTGTGTACAGTCTTGGACATCACAGCACAGGAAGGACATAATTGCTCTGGAGAGAGTGAAAAGGAGATTTGCAAGAATGTTGCTAAGGCTTGAAAATTGCAGCTATGAGGAGAGATTGGATAGACTTGGGTTGTTTTCCTTAGAACAGAGGAGGCTAGGAGTGACCTAATTAAGATGTACAAAATGTTGAGGTGTCTAGTCAAGGTTGCCAGGAAAGACTTGTTTCACCTAGCTGGAAGGTCAGTCACCCGGGGCATAAATTTAAAGTGATTGGTAGAAAGATTAGAGTGGACATGAGGAAAAACATTTCACCGAATGGGTGGTGGGCCTCTAGAATTCAAGGCCTGATGGTTGAGATTGAAACACTCAACTCATTTAAAAGATACCTGAATCTGCATCTGAAGCGCTGGAACCTACAAGGCTAAGGATCAGGTGCTGGAAAGTGGGATTAAAATGAGTAGCTAGTTTCTTTTTTCTCTTTTTTAACTGGCGCAGACACAATGGGCTGAATGGCCTCTTTCTGCACTGTAACGTTTCTATGATTTCTATGGAAACCGTAATTAACAGGCAAATTGCAGTCAATTATACTCAATTACACATTCAATGGCAGATACAATTAAGCATATCTTATGAATAGGCTCAGCAGTGTATTCATCATCTATGTCATCCATCTCAGTCACAAAGTCCTTTGAAACATTGGCCGGAATTTTACTGGCACGCTCGCCCTACTCCAGGGGCAGCCGAGGCTCGGAGAATGGCATTCTCCATTGGCCTCGGGAGGGATCGTACGAACCTCAAGTGGACGTGCTGGTAAAATTCCGCTCATTGTCTTCCTCACAAAGAATTTCAGCTTCTCTTCTGCTGGGATTTAACCTGATCCGTAGCCAACAGCAGCATACACAGAAACGCGAGTTATGCAGGTGTGGTCTACACAAAAATTGATAACGGCTACAGAACTTCCTCAACTCTGCTTATGGTAGTCTGGTGATCCAGCAATGTTATGTTCAAGTGACAGAAACAGCTGCAGCAACTGTGTATTTACCTATTTTCAACTTCTGGATCTAGTCTCTGCCTTCTTCAGCCTGCCTGTACTGCACCACTGGACACATCATCTGATCTATGATGACTTTGTGTCCATTTATTTGTTTCAAAGACTTACCACCTTCCCCAAAGTTTCCAATCTTGGCTTTTCTCTCAATTTTCTTCGAACTGGATTGGTCAGTTTCCTTTCTCATTTTCTGGTTCCAATTTGGGTCTGTCTCAAAATTTATACATTTTGAAGCCACAGATTCCATCACAACTGTTAGAGAGAGTTCTTCCAAATGGGACCTCGATGGTGAGACACGCTCTTTAAAAGGGGCTCTGCTTTCTCAGGAGACTAAGGAAATTTGGCATGTCTGCTACGACTCTCACCAACTTTTACAGATGCACCATAGAAAGCATTCTTTCTGGTTGTATCACAGCTTGGTATGGCTCTTGCTCTGTCCAAGACCACAAAAAACTACAAAGGGTTGTGAATGAAGCCCAGTCCATCACTCAAACCAGCCTCCCATCCATTGACATACATTTCCTGCTGCTTCGGAAAAGCAGCCAGCATAATCAAGGACCCCACACACCCCGGATATACTCTCTCCCTCTTTCTTCTGTCAGGAAAAAAGTGCAAAAGTCTGAGGTCACGTATCAACTGACTCAAAAGCAGCTTCTTCCCTGCTGCCATCAGACTTTGGAATGGACCTACCTCGCATTAAGTTGATTTTTCTCTACACCCTAGCTATGGCTGTAACACTACATTCTGCACTGTCTCCTTTCCTTCTCTATGTACAGTATACTTTGTCTGTATAACATGCAAGAAACAATATTTTTCACTATTTAATACATGTGACAATAATAAATCAAAATCAATGGAGATGACATTTCCTTCATTGTTTTGATCGTTGGAAAAATGGAGATATGTGAATAGCATAAAGATGCTCAAAGCGATGTCAGCACATTTTCAGAGCAGATACAGCCATGTTCTGGATAGATAGTGTTAAACTGGATACTGTGCTTCATCTTAGAATAGGCAAACCTTAAGCTTAATTGTGATTGTGACTAGAAACTCTGATTAGAATGCATGAGCTAACTTCAGAATACTGAACAAATGTTATTATTTAGATTGATAATGAAATTAATGGAAATCGAGGTTGAGCTTGCCTTTGGAAACTTCATCCTGCTCTTTCATATGAATTTAATAAAATAGGATATGCAGTAAATGAACTCTGGCCTTAGCAATATCTATATGTTTGGAGTCCTAACGGAGACTCAGTGAGTTGGCTTTTCCAATTTTCCTCCCTTGCCGCCTTCTTCCAAAGGTAATGATATTTTTCTGGGAACCATGAGCCACCTCCTCACCGTCTGGGCATTTGCTTTATCTGTGCATGTACAATGCTGGGCATCCCTACCTGTTGATCACTTATCTTTGCTTTGTGTTTCTTTCAGGCCATGACCAGGAATGCAGTTGTTGACATCTTCAGTAGTGTAAAGGCCCTGTGCACAGAGACAAAGGCACTTCTCGATGACCAGCTACTGGTATGTCAAATAGATGATCACGCTTTACCAGCACTAACCACTCCACAACAGGTTATCCATGCAAAGAGATTATTCGATCCTTTATCTCAGTGCTATTTGTAGGAGCTTGCTGCGTGAAAAAACGTTGCTGCATTCTTGACATTACAACAATGACTACGCATCAGAAATACTTCATTGGCTCTGAAACGTTTCAGTTGTCCTGAGGTTTTGGATGAACAGAAACTACTTTCAACTAAATAATGGGAAGACTGAAGCCATTGTCTTCAGGCAGAACCTCAAATTTCATTCTCTAGCCACTGACTCCATCCCTTTCCCTTGCAACTGTGAGAATCCGGACTGTTCACAACCAGGATGTCATATCTGACTGAGATGAGCTTCTCATCACATATCCTTGCATCATTAATGCTGCATACTTCCACCTCCATCTCATCTCCCGACTCCATTCCTGCCTCAGTTCATTTGCTGCTGAAACCTTCATTCATGCTTTCATTATCTCTAGATTTAACCCCTAAACTTGTCCATTCCACCAAACTGCTTCCACCTTCTCCGTAAACTTGGACTTATGCTCACCAAGTCCTACTCTGCTCCAAGCCCTGTTCACATTTCATCTAATCTGCTCCAAGCCCTGTTCACACTTCATCTAATCTGCACCAAGCCCTGTTCACACTTCATCTAATCTGCTCCAAGCCCTGTTCACACTTCATCTAATCTGCTCCAAGCCCTGTTCACACTTCATCTAATCTGCACCAAGCCCTGTTCACACTTCATCTAATCTGCACCAAGCCCTGTTCACACTTCATCTCTGTACTCACTGACCTACTCTGGCCCTGGCTTAAGCAATGCCTTATTTTCAAAATTCTGTTCCTTGTTTTCAAATCCCTCCATAGCCTCACTCCTCTCTATTTCTGTAACCTTCTCCAGCCCCAAAACCCTCTGAGGTATCTGCACATATCTAATTCTGGCCTTTTGATTAATTTTAATCACTCCATCATTGGTGGCCATGCTTTCAGTTGCTTAGGCCCTAAGCTCTGGAATTCCCTCTGTAAATCCCTCGGTCTCTCTTCCTCCCTTGCCTGATTTAAGACACGCCTGAAAATCTACGTCTCAGAGCAAGCTTTTGGTCATCTGCCCAAATATCACATTTTGGCTAAGTGTTAAAGTCAGCTTTATATTGCTCCTTTGAAACACCGAGAGACAGTATATTCCATTAAGGATGCTATATAAATGAAGTGTTGGTGCGGTTGTGAAAGGTGCTATCAAAATGCAATTTAGTTTGTTCTTCTTTTCCTTATTGATTCTTCTGTCTTACCGTGGTGGAACCTCACTTATTCAAACACATTACATGTTCGTGAACTCTCTCTGTGATGGGTTATCTTGCTCCACTGATGCTGCATTCAATTCTGAAGCAACTTGAAGGTGACAAATGGGACAGGATTTTTCCTATGGGATTTTGAATCCAGCTGTCAGGCACAAATTGGAGTCAGCAGCTCACACTAAGTGGAAAGCAGTCATTTTATGCGATTTTCCCCAGGGCAGCCTGTGGATAACCTGAGGGTGGGCTTTGTCCAATTAAGGAGGGCAGACAGGCTCTTGAAGCTGGAGAGCCAATCAAAGATCTGCCTGCTGGGAAGGAGCAGAAAGCCCCCTCTCTCCATCTTTTGGCCTGTTCAACCAAGCCACCACTGTGTGGGGCATTTTCTCCACAGGCAGCCTATAGCTGCTCCTGCACCCAGGCAAGCTGGGAAAGCTTTTGGGCCTGCCAGGAGCACTAGTATCCTAGTCTGCTGTCAGGAGACCACTTCTAGATGGCTAAACAGGCCTGCATTGTCCTCTGGATCCAGAAGGATATCATAATCCCAGTCAGCTCATCCAATTAGCCTTATGTGGGGGTTAATTATTTTAATCAGCTACCCACCACATGCAGGTGGGCAGCCCTGCCACAACTGCCTCCCCAATCCACCTTTTGAAAAATGGTGAAGGAGCAGGACAGAGACACGAACCAGCACTCTGAGAAGTGCTGCTGGTTTTAGCACTTGCCTGGCTCTGTTATCAGGTGTATCATCAGGCTCTGTCTTCCTGTGGGGGAGCACTTCAGCAGTCACGGGCATTCAGCCTCTGATCTTCAGGTAAGCGTTCTCCAAGGCGGCCTTCACGACACACGACAGCGCAGAGTCACTGAGCAGAAACTGATAGCCAAGTTCCGCACACATGAGAACGGCCTAAACCGGGATGTTGGGTTTATGTCACACTATCAGTAACCCCCACGGCTTGCCTCCTGGACTTGCAGGCTGTCCTGTCTGGAGACAATACACATCTCTTTAACCTGTGCTTAATGCTCCCTCCACCCACATTGTCTGTATCTTTAAGATCTGGCTGGTTGTAGGGATTCGCATTCTAATCAGTATTCTGTAACTTGATTTTTGTGTCTCTGTGCCCTGTTTGAGAGCACATTTCCACTCCATCTGACGAAGGAGCAGCGCTCCGAAAGCTATTGGTATTTGCTACCAAATAAACCTGTTGGACTTTAACCTGGTGTTGTTAAAACTCTTACTCTGTTATCAGGACCAGTGGAACCTCAAAATCGTGGAATTTATAAGTTTGACATCACACCTGCAGTATTTTGATAATAGATTTGAGAAAGGCTTGTAATGAGCCTTGTCCCTGTTTCTGTACTATGCGTTAACTGGTTCACCATTGTGCATTTGTACAGGAGTTGGAGTCTTCCTATGAAGAGGAGCTGCAGACTGCACTGAGTGATGTTGAAAGTGATCTCCAGAAGCTGGTTGAGCTCCACTGGCTGGGGCACACCATCCAGACAACTGATGTGGAGGTGTGTCAGCTCATTCAACTTAGCTCACCAAAAGAAAGAAGTCAAGTTATCCTTCACAGTTCGCAATGTAGAATTCAAAGATCTCAATAGTAACTACTGCCATCTGCAATCACCCTCCTTCTATGATTTTTGGATGGGAAAGCTTTTATCCTCTGAATGTGTGATAGCAACACTGGTCATTTTACTCCAGAATGCCAGCTCATCAAGGATAAAATTGGAGTCAATCTTTAAACACATTTATCAGCTTTTATTTTCAGAAATACACATTACAAACATGCACCTCCTAACCGGACGAGTAAAATTTCAGTCTGTCCCTATTTAAAGGAGTACACGTGAATCTCCACTTAATACCCAAACAGTTTGATGCAATTACTATTCAATTCACAGGTTTTAGATTTGCCGACCACATTACCCAACCACCCTAAACTTAGCTTATCCCTTGTCATGACCTTTTACAGAGAGTGACGGTACGAACAACTTTGTGGCTCCCGAATAACATGGTCCACATGATTCACCTTTTGTGTCCTTATAGCCAGCTCCATCACTTCCTTCCTTTAACAGTACATCCTGAGCAAAAGGCAGTGAATTACTGGTCTCCAAATGGAGAGCAGGAATGTTCATATTTTGCGTACCCTGGAGCCTAGGGCCCACTACATGAAGTTTAAATCTGCATTCTACATCCCAAGTTGCTTCAAGTAACAAATTCTGGCATAGGATTTCCACTGAGGAAAACGAAAAAGACCATAGCTCACTTTGTTGACCTGCCACAATCCTCATAATCACATGATACAATGCTAATTGAGCTGCTGACATAGTAATCAATCTTTTAGTCTACAACAGACCCAGAGATAAGGGGAAGAGGGTCCCAATGGTGGCGAGCTTTCCAAAGTCGCCTGTTCCTCTGAGAACTCTTCATATACTCTTCTTAAGTTATTTTCTGAAAGAAAGAATTTAGGATTTAATGGCCAAGGAGACAACAGTAAAAGAGCCATCAGGACGCAGAGGCCTGGTTGCCAGAGCATGTGGCCTTATATGGGTCTGTATGGTTGCTCCTGTAACAGATGTCAATACTGTAGTGTAATGGGCTAATAGAATCGTAATAGTCATGAGTGAGTTATATCATGATGTATCAGTAGTCATGTGTTAGAGATTGTAGTGAGGATTTTGCAACCCTCTGCCATGTGGGTTTGCCAGTGGTTGGGTGGGGTGAGGAGGGGGCATGGGGGGCAGGGGTGGTGGGCAGCTCATCGTTGACTGCTGGCGGGATCTTCTGGTCCTGCCAAAGTAAATAGGCATTTACTCGCTGGCTGCATTGCTGGGAAACCCTTCACGGGGAGTCGCTTTTGGAGCAACTGGAAGATTCTGCTGGCAGAAGGACCTGAAAATCCCAGCCTCTGCATGGCAAATGGAATAGTCAATACTCAGGAGAGATGTGCTCGTTGTGTATATAGTGTACATATTGTATATAAACCAGTTTGAAGTAACTACCTGAGACAGACTGTAGTCTCTCCAGATAAGATATGCCACACAGCCAGTGTTTGAAGTAAATGCATGCATTCTCTAAATTGGATTATGATCACACATTGGCCCATTCAGCCTCAACAGACACAAGTATTCATTTTTCATGTTCTTTCAAATAGAATGAATGCAAGAAGAAACAAAATGTCCTAAGTATGTGGCCAATGAGCTTATTGATGTCCTGCTATGCCTGGATGGTGAGCAGTGTGCTCAGTTTTATACCAGGTTTTATACCAGGTTAAAAGAGCAAAGGGAATTCAGGCCAAGGGCCTTAACCTCATTTCTTTTCTCATGATAAAATGTCCCTGTTAACCTGTAATTTTCTTTTATCTTCTCAGGAACATTCAAAGGGAAGTAACAAGAGCAGCATTAAAATAAGAATAAAAAACATGTCAAGAAAAGAGAAACTCCAGAAGCAAAAATCAAACAGTTCTTTGCAGGGTGAGTTTGGATTCATTAACTAAGTACAATTAAATAATAATCAAATAACTTTAAGCAGCGAAGACCTATTCTCAAGGTCCTTTCTCCTGGTCCGTACCAGTCCTGAGAATCCTTGAATATTCTTCAAACACCTGGAAAATGCTGTTCCTGATCATTCACCCATCAGTGGAATGAAGGTGAGAATGTTGTTGGAGGAATTGTTAAAATTCCAACCTTTCAACTCCTAGATCTACCCAACGTAATCACCAAATAGAACCATCCAAAATAACTATTCACCGGTTTATAAACAACACATTTTCACACATGCTTTAAAAGGTCAAATCCTGGTCTTAAAAACAAGAAGAATATTTACTATTTTATTAATTCTCAAGATGCCAGCATTTATTGCCCATCTTAATTACCCTTGAACTGAGTGGCATTAGTGAAACAGATGAGTTTTAACGACAATGGCTTACCTCACAACCCCAGGGATTCAGGTTCGAGTCTGATCTTGGGTGAAGTTTGCATGTTCTCCCCCTGTCTGCGTGGGTTTCTTCTGGGTGCTCTGGTTTCTTCCCACAGTCCAAAGATGTGCAGGTTAGGATTGACCATGCTAAATTACCCCTTAGTATCCAAGGATGTGTAGATTAGGTGGATTAGCCATAGTAAATGCACAGACTTTGGGGATAGGGCAGGGGAAAGGGCCTGGGATAATATACTCTAGAGAGTTGGTACAGACTTAATGGGCTGAATGACCTCTTTCTGCACTGCAGAGCTCCAAGATCTAAGATCGTCATTACACTTTTAATTCCAGCTTTTCTTGGATTCAGATTTCGCCAGATGTAAGCCAATAAGCTGGTTGAAAACATCCATGATGCAACTTACTTACCAACTTGGTTTATTCAATCCACCTACTGCCCACTTTCCATGTCAGCACCCCATATGGAGAAATCTCCCTGAGCAAGATCTACCAACAGGCATCATTTAGACCAAAGCTACTTGTGACACACTTCACTTGTTGTGTGGCTTTGATCTACCATGGCAGGACTGATCCTTGCTAAATAGGTTCAGTACAAGTCAGGGCCCCTGTGCAGCCACCTCCCTCCCCCACCTCTGGGGCCTCAGTATAAACCTCTTATGCACTTGTGGAGAGATTCAAACAATGCTGCACGTTGTCAAGGCATGTCCCCTCTACAGGCTGTGATGGACTAATCATCTTCAATTCAGCTCATGAGGAGGTGATCGCTTAGCACCAGGGATTTGTATTCACGAAATAAGAATAATAATGTCCACTGTCATATCAACATTGGAAATGTTAAATCAGGTGTGCTGTATAACAGGGGCTGATCTGCTCCTGCCTCACTATCAAAAGTGAAAGCCTATCCCATTCTTACCAGCTTGAGACAGAAAATGAAAACAACAGATAAGGAACAATTTTTAACCATATACATCTCCATCCAGAGTCTACAGAGCCACAGTAATTCCAGCCATAATACAAATACTTCTGAAATATTATTGAATGCGAATTGTGTATTTCTGCTTGCAGACCTGTGTTGTCCTATGGGTGTGCTTGTCCTAGGAAGGATCCCATAGAAAAATCGGCTTCAGACTGAGGCACATGTGGCCTGTGTTCTGGCTCGGAGCTCTCAGTGAAATGCCTTCAGGAGACCTGAGGGAGTTCCGAATGTCAATCCTTGATTTAAAATGTCATCTCCTAGTCCCAGAACATGAGGCTCCTTGATTTATATCGATCTGCCAAGAAGACATGTAGAGCCAAACTCTCGGCCATTGCTCCCAACCCAATTGCACTATAATGTGTAAAACAGAGGTCCTGATTTACACGTGACAGGTATCACATGTCAGAGACATGCTTATTGCTAAGGTATAAATCCTCAAGACAAGTTATCTGTTCCTGACCTGACCCCTGATTGCTTGAAAGTTGTAACTTAAAAAGTCCTGTGTAAGCTGTGGTAAACGGGATTCTCAGCACGATATAAAATCCGGTTGCATGGTGTCCCCTTGTGGATCACTTGTCCGGGACTCAAAGCTTCAACCTTTTGCCAGATCTGTGCTGAGATGGTAAGGGTGTTGCACACATGAAAACTGGAAGCCTATTGGTCCATGTTGGACTGGAGACACTGTGAAATCAAAATAAAATCACAGGATGTGGGTGCTGCTGCCATGGCTAGTATTTATTGTCTGCTCCTAATTGTGAAGGTGCTGTTGAGCTGCCTCCTTGAATTGCTGCAGTCCCTGATGTTTAGGTACAACCATAATACTGTTGACTAATAAGTTCCAGGATGTATAATGACATATGTTTGAGTCAGGGTGAAGGGAGACTTGGAGGTGATTTGCTCCTAACCTACTGGGTGGTAGAATCATGGAATCCCTATAATGCAAAAAGAGGCCATTCGGCCCATCGAGCCTGCACCGACAACAATTCCAACCAGGCCCTATCCCCATGACCCACATATTTACCCTGTTCATCTCCCTTACACTAAGGAGCAATTTAGCATGGCCAATCCACCTAACCTGCACATCTTTGGATTGTGGGAGAAAACCAGAGCACCCAGAGGAAACCCATGCAGACACGGGGAGAACGTGCAAACTCCACACCAATAATTACCTGAGGCTAGAATTGAACCCGGGTCCCTGGTGCTGTGAGGCAGCAGTGCTAACCACTGTACCACTGTGCCGGTGGTTGCAGGCTTGGGACATGCTGTCGAAGAACAGTGAGCTCTGCTGACAGTATACAGTATAGCTGAAGTGGCAGAAGAGAGTTCTAGACACATATGCTAAAGGAGATTTTAACTTCAATGTAGCAAATGGATTTTGAGCAAGTTAAAATCCCTCCCCTAAGATTTTTTTCTTGTGAGTTGAGAAGCTATTGGTGGATTGAATAAAGGATCAATTTTAGATGAGTATTTTAGATGACCATCACCATAAACCGCACTCACCAGCTTGCCAAGCCCTGGGCAGGGAGGTTCCAGTTTGTTCTTGGTGGAGGGCACAGCTGTGACCAGAGGCTGTTTTGTTAGGGCTGGTGGCTCATCCTGTCCTTCACTCTTGTCATTGGACATCACTTCCCATGTGTGTTTCTGACAAAGCTTGTGGGGTTTGGAGCTTCTTAATTGTCTTGATTTCATAGTCTACACTCGCTGTTAGTTGTCTGGATTCCTTAGTGCATGCACATACTCACTGTTTTTGAACATGAGCTGAAAACAAGAAATATTATTAAAGTTTAAACTGACATGGTTATCTTTTAAGTTTCATCTTCACCCCCATTTTACAACCATCGCTGTGACTGCATGATGTGCGATTTCATTTGCATTTATTTGAGTGTATTAACATATGTGCAATATTCACCTTGGCTTGTTGAAGGTATGAAATTGAATAATCTGGACTAAATTCTGATTGGATGGTTGAGCTGAGCAGGAATGTTTGTCAGTCCTTGTCTGGATTGTAAACAATTTGTTTTTCTAATTTTTCCTGCAGTGTTTTTTATAATTTCACAATTCCAGCCAGCCTGTTTAAGATGCATTCTACTGGGTAGCTCTGGGTCATAGACTCGCTCCATTTCCAACTTCAAATTAAACGCTAAAAACTCACCCCACTTAGCAGCTGATCAACAACAACAGTAAAAGATGCTGAGCTCAAATCACAGTGACATCCAGTGCAGATGGAGACCATTCAGCCCTTTGTATCTCTGAGTTCCCTTCAGCGAGTCCATCATTACTCAATGCTGTGTGCTTTCACTATCATGAGGAAATCTTTTGCCTGCTTTGTTTCTGGCTTGCTGTGCGTGCATTGTCTTGTCAGGTACTGGATTGTTTGCTGGTGCTAAGCAGAGCTCTGCTCTTCCCTTTGCAAGTAGAGAGATGGGGCACAGATGAAGTAGCAGTGTGGCTGGAGTCTCTCAAACTAGGGGAGTACAAAGACATTTTTACACGTCATGACATCCAGGGATCAGAGCTTTTGCAACTGGAAAGGCAAAATCTGAAGGTACCATTAAACCCTGATATTCCTGTTAACAGGTCCTGTAGTCACCATGGGCTAGCCTAACTAAACTACGTAGATGATCATGATTGTAACCTCAAACAGATCATGGCAAATGATTTAAAGGGGCCATGTACAAAATACAAGATCTAACAATGAACCTTAGAACTGACTTGAGTTTTCTGCAGGATAATTTGAGCTTTTCCTCCCAATACCTGGCCAAGGTGGTCATTTGTTGTACATAAGAACATAAGAAATAGGAGCAGGAGTAGGCCATCTAGCCCCTCGAGCCTGCCCCGCCATTCAATAAGATCATGGCTGATCTGACGTGGATCAGTACCACTTACCCGCCTGATCCCCATAACCCTTAATTCCCTTACCGATCAGGAATCCATCCATCCGCGCTTTAAACATATTCAGCGAGGTAGCCTCCACCACCTCAGTGGGCAGAGAATTCCAGAGATTCACCACCCTCTGGGAGAAGAAGTTCCTCCTCAACTCTGTCTTAAACCGACCTCCCTTTATTTTGAGGCTGTGTCCTCTAGTTTTAACTTCCTTACTAAGTGGAAAGAATCTCTCCGCCTCCACCCTATCCAGCCCCCGCATTATCTTATAAGTCTCCATAAGATCCCCCCTCATCCTTCTAAACTCCAAAGAGTACAAACCCAATCTCCTCAGCCTCTCCTCATAATCCAAACCCCTCATCTCCGGTATCAACCTGGTGAACCTTCTCTGCACTCCCTCCAATGCCAATATATCCTTCCTCATATAAGGGGACCAATACTGCACACAGTACTCCAGCTGCGGCCTCACCAATGCCCTGTACAGGTGCATCAGGACATCCCTGCTTTTATATTCTATCCCCCTCGCGATATAGGCCAACATCCCATTTGCCTTCTTGATCACCTGTTGTACCTGCAGACTGGGCTTTTGCGTCTCATGCACAAGGACCCCCAGGTCCCTTTGCACGGTAGCATGTTTTAATTTGTTTCCATTGAGATAGTAATCCCATTTGTTATTATTTCCTCCAAAGTGTATAACCTCGCATTTATCAACGTTATACTCCATTTGCCATATCCTCGCCCACTCACTCAGCCTGTCCAAATCTCTCTGCAGATCTTCTCCGTCCTCCACACGATACACTTTTCCACTTATCTTTGTGTCGTCTGCAAACTTCGTTACCCTACACTCCGTCCCCTCCTCCAGATCATCTATATAAATGGTAAACAGTTGCGGCCCGAGTACCGATCCCTGCGGCACGCCACTAGTTACCTTCCTCCAACCGGAAAAACACCCATTTATTCCGACTCTTTGCTTCCTGTCGGATAGCCAGTCCCCAATCCACTTTAACACACTACCCCCAACTCCGTGTGCCCTAATCTTCTTCAGCAGCCTTTTATGGGGCACCTTATCAAAGGCCTTTTGGAAATCCAAAAACACCGCATCCACCGGTTCTCCTCCATCAACCGCCCTAGTCACATCTTCATAAAAATCCAACATGTTCGTCAAGCACGACTTTCCCCTCATGAATCCATGCTGCGTCTGATTGATCGAACCATTTCTATCCAGATGCCCTGCTATCTCCTCTTTAATAATGGATTCCAGCATTTTCCCTACTACAGACGTTAAGCTGACCGGCCTATAGTTACCCGCCTTTTGTCTCCTTCCTTTTTTAAACAGCGGCGTAACATTAGCCGTTTTCCAATCAACCGGCACTACCCCAGAATGCAACGAGTTTTGATAAATAATCACTAACGCATCCACTATTACCTCTGACATTTCTTTCAATACCCTGGGATGCATTCCATCCGGACCCGGGGACTTGTCCACCTTCAGTCCCATTAGTCTACCCAGCACTGCCTCTCCGGTAACATTAATTGTATTAAGTATTTCTCCTGCTGCCAACCCTCTATCGTTAATTGTCCAATGTGAACTGAGCCAACATAACAGCCTCCGGCCTGTTCTGTCAATCAGTTGATGACACATCTGCATCACAACATCAGTCTCGAGAACTCCAATTGTCCTCCAGATTGAACATCCTCTGTGTGTAGATGTGCTTCATGACATCCCCCCTGAGATACCTCACTCTAATTTGAGGATTGTGGCCCTCACTATCTACCCCAGCAAATCCTTTATCAATAGAGGCCATAGCCGGATTGCTTCATGCTGATACTGAACCAGATTCTGTCCTTCCTCACAGTGCACTTTACCATAGGTCAGAAATATGAACCCTGACCAATTCCCATCAGTTCCCAGCCCTGACCCCAAACTACAGAAGTGAAAATGATTCTTTGATTTTTAAAAAAAACAAATTTATAACCCTTGAGGATTTTGGCAAATTGATGATAAATTACTAGACCATCATTTTTTGAAGTTTAAGTTTATTTATTAGTGCAACAAGTAGGCTTACATTAACTCTGCATTGAAGTTACAGTGAAAATCCCCTAGTCACCACATTCTGATGCCTGTTCGAGTACACTGAAGGAGAATTTAGCATGGCCAATGCACCTAACCAGCACGTCTTTACACTGTGGGAGGAAATCGGAGCACCAAAGGAAACCCTTGCAGACATGGAGAGAATGTGCAGTTTACGCACAGACAGTGACCCAAGTCCAGAATTGAATCCGGGTTTCTGGCACTGTGAGGCTGCAGTGCTGACCACTGTGCTGTCCCAAATGCATGCTGGGGTAGTCTGTTTCCATGAATTTCAAAATGGTGGCTGTGGCAGCATCAGGAAGATCAACAGGATGGGTTTTATATTCAATTTCCTTGTGTGTAAGATCTAGAACCAAACACTGACTTCTAATTCCTCAACCGCACTCAAATACCAGATGCACTTTATCTTATGATGTGAAGTTGCTGGCATTGGACTGGGGTAAGCATAGTAAGTAGCCTGGTGTTGTGAGACTACTTCCTGTGCCTATATCATATGAGTATATGTCCTTGATCTGTTTTCCAACATTTACTCATGTCAATTATCAAACATCTAGGTGTCAGCCATGGCTCAATGGGTAACTTTTCACCCCTAAGTCAGAAAGCCATGAGTTCAAGCTTGACTCCAGAAATTTGAGTCCACTCTGTAAGCTGACATTGCATTCCATCAGTGACAAAGTGCTGCCTTTCATGTCATCTCATAGAAACCTAAAAAATTCTAACAGGACTCGACAGGGTAGACCGAGGAAGGATGTTTCCAATGGCCAGGGAGTTCTGAACCAGAGTCGCAATCAAAGGATCGGGGGTAAACTATTTAGGACTGAGATGAGGAAAAATGTCTTCACCCAGAGAGTGGTGAGCCTATGGCATTCTCTACCAAATAAGCAGTTGAGGTCAAAACATTGGATGTTTTCAAGAATAATATTACTCTTGGGGCTAAAGGGATTAAAGGATTTGGGTGAAAGGCGGCATCTGGCTATTGAGTTGGAGGATCAGCAATGATCATAATGAATGGCAGAGCAGGCTCCTGCTCCTATTTTCTATGTTTCTGTGATGCATTAAACAATGTCTGTCTGTCCTTTGAGGCAGATGTAAAAGATTCCCCATGATATTGTCTCAAGAAAGGGCAGAGGGGAGCTTTCTCTGGTGGTGCTGGTCAATATTTTTCCCTCGGCTAACATGACTAGAAGACATTTATCTGGTCATTATCATATTGTTGTTTGCAAGAGCTTGCTGTGTCAGATTTGATGCATCATTTCTTATTTTACAATTGCGACTGCATTTCAAAAGTAATTTACTAGCTGTGAGAAGCTTTTGGACGTATTATTGTCTTAAAAAGCACTGCGTTGGTTCATGAATAAATTGATTAATTCTTTATTCCTCCCCTCCCTGCATGGACTCTTCCTCACCCACATGTGTTCTCCCAACAACTCTCCCCATTCCTCATCAACTGTTCCCTCCGCCTTTCCCCTCACCTTTCACACCTCCCTCTGTCACTCTCTAAATTTGCAGCTGGTAATGAACCTTAGTCATGGTAACTTGACAACTTTTTACCTTTGCGTTCTGAAATCTTGTCCCCCATTAGAGTCATAGAGGTTTACAGCATGGAAACAGGCCCTTCGGCCCAACTTGTCCATGCCGCCCTTTTTTTTTAAAACCCCTAAGCTAATCCCAATTGCCCGCATTTGGCCCATATCCCCCTATGCCCATCGTACCCATGTAACTATCTAAATGCTTTTTAAATGACAAAATTGTACCCGCCTCTACTACCTTTGGCAGCTTGTTCCAGACACTCACCACCCTCTGTGTGAAAAAATTGCCCCTCTGGACACTTTTGTATCTCTCCCCTCTCACCTTAAACCTATGCCCTCTAATTTTAGACTCCCCTACCTTTGGGAAAGGATATTGACTATCTAGCTGATCTATGCCCCTCATTATTTTATAGACCTCGATAAGATCACCCCTCAGCCTCCTATGCTCCACAGAAAAAAGTCCCAGTCTATCCAGCCTCTCCTTATAACTCAAGTCCCGGTAGCATCCTAGTAAATCTTTTCTGCATTATTTCTAGTTTAATAATATCCTTTCTATAACAGGGTGACCAGAATTGCACACAGTATTCCAAGTGTGGCTTTACCAATGTCTATTACAACTTCAACAAGATATTCCAACTCCTGTATTCAATGTTCTGGTCGATGAAACCAAGCATGCCAAATGCCTTCTTCACCACTCTGTCCACCTGTGATTCCACTTTCAAAGAGCTATAAACATATACCCCTAGACCTCTTTGTTCTGTAACTCTCCCCAACGCCTTACCATTAACTACTCAGTCAGGGCATTGAACCAGTCCTGCCCTGGTTCAATCTACCAAAATGCATCACCTCGCATTTGTCTAAATTAAACTCCATCTGCCATTCATCAGCCCACTGGCCCAATTGATCAAGATCCCGTTGCAATTGGAGATAACTTTCTTCACTGTCCACTATGCCACCAATCTTAGTGTCATCATAGAATCATAGAAACCCTACAGTGCAGAAGGAGGCCATTCGGCCCATCGAGTCTGCACCGACCACAATCCCACCCAGGCCTTACCCCCACATATTTACCCGCTAATCCCTCTAACCTACGCATGTTAGTATTTTAAGGGGCAATTTTTAACCTGGCCAATCAACCTAACCCGCACATCTGCAAACCTACTAACCATGCCTCCTATATTCTCATCCAAATCATTAATATAAATGACAAGTAACAGTGTACCCTGCACTGATCCCTGAGGCACACCGCTGGTCATAGGCCTCCAGTTTGAAAAACAACTCTCTACAACCACCCTCTGGCTTCTGTCAAGAAGTCAATTTTGTTTGCATTTAGATACCTCACCCTGGATCCTGTGAGATTTAACCTTATGCAACAACCTACCATGCGGTACCTTGTCAAAGGCCTTGTTAAAGTCCATATAGACAACATCAACTGCACTGCCCTCATCTCCCTTCTTGGTTACCGCTTCAAAAAACTCAATCAAATTTGTGAGACATGATTTTGTTGTACTACATTGTTATAGTAACAGAATCTGATTTAATTTTCTGAAATATCTTGAACAGAAGAGACAGATTGATATAGTTAAATTATTAATGCTTTTTGTTTAAGGATCTGGGGATAACCAAGGTGGGCCACATGAAGCGTATTCTGCATGGTATTAAAAATATCGACCGGGATACAGTCACCTCCAAACTGTAGCAACCAGACAAGACCAGAGGAAGAAAGCTGCTGAAGTATTTCACAGGTTCTGAAGGGATGTGTTTCTCTGCTGATTTCAAATCTTCATGGGCTGCTTGCTCGACTTTACTGCCCCGAGAACAGCAGTAATACTCCAGTCTCTGAATGTAAAACAGGATGAAAGTAAACGCCTTCACTGCAAATTTCCCTGTAAAGCTTAAGCACTGCATGGCCAGGCACAACTAGCAACCCACCCGTTAATTGTAGTCACAGGAATCCCCATTGTTGTTGATGTTATACAATGACCAATAGGAGGTTCCCTGGAAGACAATGGCCTTCCCAATGTCATCAAGTTATCAAGCAACCAGTTGGTGAATGGAACTGATCTTTGGACAAATGAATCCAAAGCATTGGAGCATTGCTGAAAAGATGTGGCTCTCGCTGTCCCTGCTCCTGACTGGATCTGACCCAAAGCACTGATTTCATCATTTACAAGAGGGCGGATTAATCATAGGCCCTCACCTTGTGATCCAGGCAAACAGTGAGCAAAGTGATGGCTCCATGACTGCTCTCTTGTTTAGAATTGTTGTGGAGTAGGCATTAAATGCAACTGTTTAAGCCATGTCTATAAGTTGCAAACTCCTTGACAATGGATAGTGGAAAACCATTGCTATAATTGCATGAGCTGCCACCATTTCAAACCATGCCCTTTAGTGATTGCCAGGCAATAGAGGATACAGCTATGTTACCTCATGGATTCTGACAAAAAAGGTTCACTAGATGTGGATTTATCCTGATAAATTAGCTGTACTATGTTGTGGTGAAAAAAAGTCAATATTCCCAAAGTGTGATTGTTGCTGGGGATGTTATAGTGCCCTGTGTAGTGGTAAAGCATATGCATGACCTGGCAAGTTGTTTGGTGTTGTAAGTGTAGAGACCTTGTATATGATTAACAGCACAGTTTATATTTGCTGTCTACAGACAGGAGACAACTAATCATTCAGCTTCGCATTCAGGAACCCCTTTTAAAAAGAGACAGTGACTTTCACCTTCACCAACTGGAGCGGATCATCCACCATCTGTAGCTCCTGTACATTATGGACCCTATCCCTTGTAGAACACCGAAAGGAGTGTGTGATGGGGACAGTGTAAGGGAAGCTTAAATCTCGATCAAATCCATATTGTGCCCTGCCAGGCGTGCTTGGTGGGAAAGCACAGAGGGAGCTTTACTCTGTATCTAACCCCTTGCTATAACTGGGAGTGTTTGATGGGGACAGTGTAGAGGGAGCTTTACTCTGTATCTAATCCTGTGCTGTACTTGTCTTGGGAGTCTTGATGGGAACATTGTAAAGGGAGCTTTACTCTGCATCTAACCTCATCCTGTACCTGCACTGGGAGCGTTTGTTGGGGACAGTGTAGAGGGAATTTTACACTGTATTTAACCCTGTGCTGTACCGATCCTGGGAATGTTAGGGAGGAACAGTATGGAGGGAGCTTTACTTTGTATCTAACCCTGTGTTGTACCTGTCCTGGGAGTGTTTGATGGAGACAGTGTAGAGGGAGCTTTACTCTGTATCTAACCCCATGCTGTACCTGTCCTGGGGAGTGTTTGATTGGGACAGTGTAGAGGGAGTTTTACTCTGTATCTAATCTTGTGCTGTTCCTGTCCTGTGAGTGTTTGATGGGGACAGTGTAGAGAGAGCTTTACTCTGTATCTAACCCCGTGCTGTACCTGTCCTAGGAGTGTTTGATGGGGACAGTGTAGAGAGTGTTTTACTCTGTATCCATCCCCGTGCTGTTCCTGTCTTGGGAGTGTTTGATGGGGACAGTGTAGATGGAGCTTTACTCTGTATCTAACCCCGTGCTGTATCTTTCTGGGAGTGTTTGATGGGGACAGTGTAGAGGGAGTTTTACTCTGTATCTAATCCTGTGCTGTTCCTGTCCTGCGAGTGTTTGATGGGTTCAGTGTAGAGGGAGCTTTACTCTGTATCCACCTCCGTGCTGTACCTGTCCTGAGAGTGTTTGATGGGGACAGTGTGGAAGGAGTTTTACTTTGTATCTAATCTTGTGTGCAGTACCTGGCCTGGGAATGTTTGCTGGGGCAGTGGAGAGGGAGTTTTATTCTGTATCTAACCCCATGCTGTACCTGTCCTGGGAGTGTTTGATGGGGACAGTGTAGAGGGAGCTTTACTCTGTATCTAGTTGTGAATGTTCAGATGTGGAATCAGCCATAGGATATCTGAAAGCTTTCCACTTCCGGACGCAAACATTCCTCACCCTGATATCCACAGAAAGACATACAAATGCAATGATGAATATTGATGTCAATCTTTAAAAATGAACTTTATTGGATGACCAGTTGAGTACAGCTCCACTTGTGTAACGGCATTCACAGAGTGGGTAGCTTGTTTTTTTCTGATCTGCAAAACAAGAGATTTGTCCCTGACTGTTAGTTCCTGATGCGAGTAATATTGAGAATGTTGATGTGGCTGGGATTTTCAATATTGACGAGAGCCAGCTCATTCTGTCCTGTTTCTACAACAATAGCAATGACTTTCCTCAACAACGTAACAATCCCCAGTCGCCTTGGTCATGGGAAACCCAGTGATGAAAGTACTCTGACCTGCTCCACATGGCAGTCTCCCTGAAAGAGAGGTTAGCATCTCTGCTTCCACCCATTGACACTCGCACCACTCAGGACCTCCACCAATCTACACATCAGGATTGCTCTAATGCACACACAGCACGACCCCTCATTAGTCAATGATGAATCATCATGAACCAATCTCTCGCACACTCGATATTTCACTGTGTCAGCTGGGACTCAGTATGTCACTCTCCTGCCTCTGTGTCAGTCAGTCATGACTACAACTCCCAGTAAGAAGACTTGCATTCATTGTCTAACACTTCCGTTCAGTGCTGAGCGATGAGTTGTTGGGCCAAGGCTGTCTGCTCAGCTGAATGTAAACGATTCCATGGAACAAGAAATCCTGACCAATATGTATCCCTGATCTAATGCCTAAAACAGATTATCTGGTCATTATCACAGTGCTGTTTGTTGGAGCTGCGCATAAATTGGCTGTTGCATTTTCTACATTACAGCAAATTATGCTTCTAAAGTACTTAATTGGTTGTAAGGCGCTTTGGGACATCCTGAATCCATGGAAGATGCTATATAAATGGATGTTCAGTATTGAAGTCACATGTTCTTTTAACCTCCTCCCCATATAGAGATGGTAATGTGATTGAAACACTTCCTTCAACACAGCTCAGTAATATGGTGATGAGTAATCTGTGCTTTTGCAAACCCCTGACTGTGCTCTACTTCGTTTACATCTGTATGTAGCACTTTGGTTGTATAAAGAGCAAACCCAGGAGACTTATTTATTGTTTGATGCATAAGAGATGATTTATAAAGAGATTCCTTTAGTTTTTTTTTGCATATGTGGAGAGAGTTCAAATGTACTTTATTGTAATAAATAAAAACCTCAGAAATGGTTAAAGGAATGTGTTGGTGTGTTTCTTTCTGACTGTCCTGTGGTTGGGGTGATCTGAGGACAGGGCTACAGGAGGCAGGAGTATTTTGCGAGGGTGTACCAGGGGAGGGATGCATGGGGAACGGGATGGAGTTAGTTGCGGAGGGGACTGCAGCAAATGGAGTTATCTGAGGAGGACAGCAGGTGGTGCTGGCAGGTCTTCCAGGTCAGGGCTCCACCCACAGTGTTTAAAGGTCCTGAGAAAATCCAGTCCCATATTTCAAATGCCCACAGTCACTTCAGCTCAGAATCATTGCACTGGAGAGTGAGTTGGAGAGGCTCTGACACATTGAGGGAGGGGAAGAATTTCTTAAGGTGAGAAGGAATCAACAGGCTCACCTCTATTCAACCTCCTGGGTTGGTCACATCAAAGATTCTTTTTATGAGCATATGCCTTTTCCAAATCAGAATATATTTCACTATTTGAGCTATGAGTAATCAGGAGTCAGACAAACAATGTTTCCTTGAGTCAAAGAAAGAGCAAATTTATTAACAGCTAAATTCTAGAAAAGTAGTAAAAGCGTAATGTCAAAAATTTGGTCCCGTGCAGTCCTTAGGGCACACACACAAATACGTGCACACACACTAAAACACACGGACACACACTGAAACGCATACACACACACCGATGCACACACACAAAGGAACACATTCAGACACACAAAAACATGCAAACACATAAAGTCTTGCACACACACACACACACAAGTATCAGAAATAAGGGGCGTTTGAGTCCAATAAAAATGTAAATATTGCTGAAAAAGGAGACATGCTATTGAATGATAAATGCAAGAATAGCTGTGGTAAAAGGAACCACAATTTATACTGTATTAAAAGAGGGTACCAATTGATTTGCAAGTGAACTCTCATTGGTAGAGGTATTGCCATGCAGAAAGCATCAGGGAACAGTTAACTGCCATTTTCCATTCATTCATGGTATATTTTCCATGGCAACACCTCTGCCAATCAGAGTCCACTTGCCAAGCAATCAGCTCTCTCCTCTCATGCAGTATAAATCATTGTTCCCTTTGAAATTAGGTACTTTTGCATTTGGCCTGACGAATGGAAGATGAAAAGCTTTGGCAATAAACCCAAATGACTAAAATTGTTCTTGAGATATAGATTTTAAATATTGCATCTGATTTAAGTTAACTTGTTCCTTGGATGCGATGAGTTATAGAAGATGTTGCAAAAATTACGAGATCTCGGTTTGTTGGTGGTTTCTGGTGGGGTTGGCATCTCAAACCAGACAGCATCTTATTTCAAAAGAAAGAGGGAGAAAGCAGCCTTGAGCTTGTTTCCTCTGCTGAAGTCTTTACACTACCTATATCACTTCCAATCTCTCTCTCATAGCTAACAACCTTGTTTTGAAATACTTCATCCATTGTCAATTTCCAAGAGATTTTGGGAGAGTCTGTCCGTGGCAGCCATTGTTTCAAAATCCAGTACTTAACATTTTTAATGTCTCTTCCTTACAGTTATGAGTTTTGATGAGTATCTGAATTATAGGAAATCTCTCTCACTCCGTGAGGCACTTTGTTGGTTTCTCACCTCCACTTTGGAATGTGGCCTTGTATTTTTAATCAGTTTGCTCTGTCTATGTCCAAATCGTAAATTTCCCAGTCAGTCAAAATCTCTTGGAAATTGACAATGGATGAAGTATTTCAAAGCAAGGTTGTTAGCTACTAGAGAGAGATTGGAAGTGATATAGGTAGTGTAAAGACTTCAGCAGAGGAAACAAGCTCAAGGCTGCTTTCTCCCTCTTTCTTTTGAAATAAGATGCTGTCTGGTTTGAGACGCCAACCCCACCAGAAACCACCAACAAACCGAGATCTCGTAATTTTTGCAACATCTTTTATAACTCATCGCATCCAAGGAACAAGTTAACTTAAATCAGATGCAATATTTAAAATCTATATCTCAAGAACAATTTTAGTCATTTGGGTTTATTGCCAAAGCTTTCCATCTTCCATTCGTCAGGACAAATGCAAAAGTACCTAATTTCAAAGGGAACAATGATTTATACTGCATGAGAAGAGAGAGTTGATTGCTTGGCAAGTGGACTCTGATTGGCAGAGGTGTTGCCATGGAAAATATACCATGAATGAATGGAAAATGGCAGTTAACTGTTCCCTGATGCTTTCTGCATGGCAATACCTCTACCAATGAGAGTTCACTTGCAAACCAATTAGAACCCTCTTTTAATGCAGTATAAATTGTGGTTCCTTTTACCACAGCTATTCTTGCATTTATCATTCAAAAATCATATTTTCAGAAGTAAAGGAAACAGTGATTTTATCCAGAACCCAGTGACATCCATGTAGGAATTATACAGTAAATGATAGAACCCTTATGAGTATGGACAGGCAGAGAGATCTGAGCGTACATGTCCACCGATCACTGAAAGTGGCAACGCAGGTGGATAAGGTAGTCAAGAAGGCATACGGCATGCTTGCCTTCATCAGTCGGGACACTGAGTAGAAAAATTGGTGGGTCATGCTGCAGTTGTACAGAACCTTAGTTTGGCCTCATTTAGAATATTGTGTACAATTCGCCACACTATCAGAAGGATGTGGGTGCTTTGGAGAGGAGAACAAAGAGGTTTACCAGGATATTGCCTGGTCTGGAGGGTATTAGCTCTGAGGAGCGGCTGGATAAACTTGGTTTGTTCTCAGTGGAACGACAAAGGTTGAGGGGTGACCTGATAGAGATTGAGTGGCATGGACAGAGCGCATAGTCAGATGCTCTTTCCTAAGGTACGGCACGGTGGCAGTGGTTAGCACTGCTGTCTCACAATGCCAGGGACACGGGTTCAATTCTGGCCTCGGGTCACTGTGTGGAGTTTGCACATTCTCCCTGTGTCTGCGTAGGTTTCCTCCAGGTGCTCCGGTTTCCTCCCACAGTCCAAAGATGTGCGGGTTAGGTTGATTGGCCATGCTAAATTTCCCCTTAGTGTCAGGGGCATTAGTGGGCTAAATATGTGGGCTGACGAGGATAGGGCCTGGGTGGATTGTGGTTGGTGCAGACTTGATGGGCCGAATGGCCTCCTTCTGCACTGTAGGGTTTCTATGATTCTAGGTAGAAAAGTCGAGTACTAAGTGACATAGGTTTAAGGTGTGTGGGGAAAATTTTAGAGGAATGTGCGAGGAAGGTTTTTTACATAGAGAGCGGTGAATGTCTGGAACGTGATGCCTGGGGAGGTGGTGGGAGCAGGTATGACAGCGGCATTTAAGGGGCAACTAGACGAATACATGAATAGGATGGGAATTGAAGGATACATACTCCATACTTGCATACAGTTTTAGTTTAGGCAGGCATCATGATCGGCACAGACTTGGAGAGCCAAAGGGCCTGTTCCCGTGCTGTACTATTCTTTGTTCTTTAGAGGAAAACACAGTGTCAGGAGGTGGAGTGTGTGACTGACAGGGAGCTGGGTATTGGAATTTTGGAAAGGTTGAGAAGAAGGTCCTGCAGACAGTGGTCTTGACCAAGACGTAGAAAGTACTTGTTACCTGTGAGTATAATGAGAAAGACCACATTGTGGACAATGTAAACCATGATTCAGGAGGCTGACAGGGATTGGGGGAGTGAAGGGAGAAGTGGAAGATCAGAATTATAATGTGGTAATGAAAGGAGATTCTGGAATAGATAGTGTAATCCTTAGATAAGAATGAGATTCCTGAAGGAACCTGCTGCCAGGTTAAAGGTGATCTCAGGTGGCTGGGGAAGAACGTGGAAAGGGGATAAATCATAGTCCATGCTGAAGCAAGTGACATAGGCAACAACAGTGTGGAGGTCCTAACCTGGCGTTGGAAGTTAAATTTAAAAACAAGTCCAGGAGAGTAATAATCTCCGGTGCTGCATACAAGTGGCCAGAATCAAACCTGGGTCCCTGGCACTGTAAGGCAGCAGTGTTAATCATTGTGCCACTATGCCACCTTTTCCTTGCTTCCTGCCTTTCCTAAATATCATATACCATTCAATATTCAAGTCCCAATCCATGTCAACATGTAGCTAGGGTGGTAGGTGTCAGATGATTCAGATGGGTAGGGTGGCAGCCTGGCAGCTGGGTTAGGCTGGTAGTTGGGTGAGTGGGTAGGTGTGTCAGGTGTAGTTGGGGATAGGTCAGAAAGCGTTGTCAGGTCAGAAGCTAGTCAGATTGGGTTGAAGGGAGTTGGAGATCAGGGTGGAAATTGGATGGTGAGGATGAGTTGGGCCACGTCACGAGGATGTTGTTGGATTGGTGTGATTGTTGTGGGTTCAGTGTGGAGTCAGGTAGCGGGGCTAGGCAGGTTAAGTGGCGGGGGGAGGGGGATGGGTAGGGTCAGTGTGAGTGAAAGAGTGGGGAACAGTTGTATAGTTCCAAGGAGTTAAGATTTTTCTGTCTCATACTTCCTGGACAACCATTCAGATAAGTATGTTGGAACTGTCTAAAGTCTTTTGTTTTAAACTCTAACTCAGATTTGGAGACATTGCGGAGGGTTTGAGGGAGCGGGACAATTGGTCATCAGAAGTTCAAGCAGTTCCCACTGAATCAATGTATTGGGATTTCCGAGAGTTCTCGTAGTGCATCTTTCGGTGTGCATCCTGGCGTTGATCCTCAGAAGACCAATGTGCAGCCATTTGTGGAACAAATGTTACAATTCACCCTATTCAACACAAAAGATCCTCTGTCGCTGATTTGCCGCTGAAGATTTTATTAAATGCCTCTGAACTTGATCCACCTCAACCGCCCGGCTCCCCAAAATTTGCGTCATCTGTCACGTCGAAGCAACTTGCAGCGAGTATGGAATCGACAGAAAGCAGAAAATCCAGGATTTCGTAGGATCCAGTAAATTGTCTGATAGCTCACTCTCTTCCTCTTCCATATCTTCATTATCCTCGTCCCTAAAACTGGGAAATGAGTGATTGTGAATGAAGGAAATCACCAGCAGGAGGACGGTTAAAAAAACAAAACCTTCTGAATGTACAAAGTTCAGTTTGTTGAGGCAAGAACAACACCAGAACGGGACATATACACCCGCGACTGTAAATGGTGGAGCTGATCATCAAACAGCCCGCAGAGATCTCAAGTGTTTTTCTTTTATATCTGCTTGTCCAGCGAATTAACCCCTGTGCTGGAAAGAACAAATGAATCAGTAGTAGGGTCACTGGCCCTATGTATAGATAGTGAGGAGTTGAACTTAACATCATGGGGTATGTTCCTTGTCATGGAATGTTTGATATATTCGGCCCATCACTTTTGAATTACTTTATGTTTAATCTCACCATTTCATGTTTTATGAGAAGTAACTTATTTAGAATTGATTGTTTTGAAGTTCAATATTTTGGAGGTTTTATGTTGCTTTTGGTTAAAAAAAGGTTCCAAGTTAAAGACAGACCGATAGCATTTGTACAAAGGGAGAAGTCAGGATTAGCACAAGAGATAGGAATGTGCTCCCAACATAACAAGGGAATGCCGAGAGACAGATTACAGAGGTGATTTTATGAGAGGGAGAAGTTTTTACTTACATTTCAAAAGGAGGAAAAATGCCTATCAGAATTTTGAGTCACTGTTGCAATTCAGTCTCTAATGTTAGGGGTCAGTGCCATCTGCTGCCCAGAAGGATTATCACAGTAAGAAGTTTAACAACACCAGGTTAAAGTCCAACAGGTTTATTTGGTAGCAAAAGCCACACAAGCTTTCGAGGCTCTGAGCCCCTTCTTCAGGTGAGTGGGAATTCTGTTCACAAACAGAACTTATAAGACACAGACTCAATTTACATGAATAATGGTTGGAATGCGAATACTTACAACTAATCCAGTCTTTAAGAAACAAAACAATGGGAGTGGAGAGAGCATCAAGACAGGCTAAAAAGATGTGTATTGTCTCCAGACAAGACAGCCAGTGAAACTCTGCAGGTCCACGCAACTGTGGGAGTTACAAATAGTGTGACATAAATTCTGATTCTAGGATCGCATGATAAAGACTCAGGAGGAAAAAAGCAGAAATATTTATGTGAAATAGTGTGACATAAACCCAATATCCCGGTTGAGGCCGTCCTTGTGTGTGCGGAACCTGGCTATCAGTTTCTGCTCCGCGACTCTGCGCTGTCGTGTGTCGCGAAGGCCGCCTTGGAGAACGCTTACCCGAATATCAGAGGCCGAATGCCCGTGACCGCTGAAGTGCTCCCCAACAGGAAGAGAACAGTCTTGCCTGGTGATTGTCGAGCGGTGTTCATTCATCCGTTGTCGCAGCGTCTGCATAGTTTCCCCAATGTACCATGCCTCGGGACATCCTTTCTTGCAGCGTATCAGGTAGACAACGTTGGCCGAGTTGCAAGAGTATGTACCGTGTACCTGGTGGATGGTGTTCTCACGTGAGATGATGGCATCTGTGTCGATGATCCGGCACGTCTTGCAGAGGTTGCTGTGGCAGGGTTGTGTGGTGTCTTGGTCACTGTTCTCCTGAAGGCTGGGTAGTTTGCTGCGGACAATGGTCTGTTTGAGGTTGTGCGGTTGTTTGAAGGCAAGAAGTGGGGGTGTGGGGATGGCCTTGGCGAGATGTTCGTCTTCATCAATGACATGTTGAAGGCTCCGGAGGAGATGCCGTAGCTTCTCCGCTCCGGGGAAGTACTGGACAACGAAGGGTACTCTGTCCACTGTGTCCCGTGTTTGTCTTCTGAGGAGGTCGGTGCGGTTTTTCGCTGTGGCGCGTTGGAACTGTTGATCAATGAGTCTAGCGCCATATCCTGTTCTTATGAGGGCATCTTTCAGCGTCTGGAGGTGTCTGTTGCGATCCTCCTCATCCGAGCAGATCCTGTGTATACGGAGGGCTTGTCCGTAGGGGATGGCTTCTTTAACGTGTTTAGGGTGGAAGCTGGAGAAGTGGAGCATCGTGAGGTTATCCGTGGGCTTGCGGTACAGTGAGGTGCTGAGGTGACCGTCCTTAATGGAGATGCGCGTGTCCAAGAATGCAACCGATTCCGGAGAGTAGTCTATGGTGAGCCTGATGGTGGGATGGAACTTGTTGATGTCATCATAGAGTTGTTTCAGTGATTGTTCACCATGAGTCCAAAGGAAGAAAATGTCATCGATGTATCTAGTGTATAGCACCGGTTGAAGGTCCCGTGCGGTGAAGAAGTCTTGTTCGAACCTGTGCATAAAGATGTTGGCATATTGAGGTGCAAATTTGGTCCCCATGGCTGTTCCGTGTGTCTGCAGGATTATTGCAGGGGAAATTGTTAATTTGAGGAACACGGTGAATTCAAATATATATCATTGTACAGGATGGAGTTGAAGTGGTAATTGTTGGAGTGGTAATTGTTGCAGGAATTCGGTTCATTTTCAGACATAACATTGACTGCTCCTAGATTGGTCGAAAAACCCTTTGAAATACAATCAATGGAGGTTTCACAAAAAGACCATCCAGGATTGCTTCCAGACTTTGTGATGATAATATCGCAGGCACACAAAATTAGACAGAAAGAGGAAGAATCTAAAAGACAGTGGGAGGATGTGGAACCTCAATTGGCTGGTCTATTTTTGATAAGTTAGTCCAGAGAGAATGAGGCTGAGGGAAGTTATCACAGAAGAGTCCAGAATTAAGAGAGCTGTGCCAGACAAGTTTATTCTGAAACTGAGGCAGAATACAATCCAGAGTGTGATTACCTCAAGGACATGGAGAAATGGAGACCAGCTCAAGACCCTGCAAATGAGAAATGGCCATATTTCACCATCTAGACATTGGAATGAAATTTAAAGGGTGGATCATGAAATTCCAATGGCAGGACATTCGGAAGTTAGGAAAACCCAACCTAAACTACAAAAACATTTCCATTGGCCTTGTCTACATAAAGAAATAGGGTGTTGTAATAATTCCTGTTCACCCGTTAGATAAATAACTACCACAATATTGACTGACATATAATTAAAATACAAAGGCTTGTAGCCTCATGGCTGCCAGTTCAGCTTCCAGGATCAAACTGGCACAGAGACTCATGCTTGCTCGGGTGGTCCTCCATCTTGGATCCTGATTGGTTACCTCGGTCACATGACCCTCTCAACAGACTGCTCCTTAAAGGGGACAAATACCACATCACTCCCCTTCTAAATTATTTCATACATAAATAATAATTAAATTGCTCACTCCCCAATAATTAGAACATTAAACACATGTATTCAGTCCATTATAAATTGACTCTTTCAGGTAGTTTTTGATTTCTAGTGGAGCAGCGTAACTCCTCTGTTGGGGTGCTTCCACTGCGGTGCTTTCTGCAAAAACCACAATGCCAGGCATTTCCTCAGGTACTGGTTACTCCGCTTCACCCTTTCCCATGGGGACTACAGGCTTGCCTGTCACAGCCTGACTTGGTACTTCATTGTTTGGATAATTACCAATGTTTTCCACTGGTAACATGGGTTCAGGTGGCAGGATTGGCTACTGGGACAACTCTTGTCTTCTTAAATGGTCTAGATGCTTCTGACAATTCTTCCTTGTACGTCCACTTCATAAGACAATGGTCCTGTTTTAGATACAACAACTCCTGGGGACTCAACTTGAGCTGCTTCCAAAATTCCTGACATACACAACTTCATCTACTCAAAATGATCTTGTCAATTTGCCTGAATCATGATTTTTCTTCTGACTGCACTGACTGGCCTCTACTCACCCCAACAAATTCAAAAACGCCAGGCTTTGTCTGGTCCTAAGACACTGGCCCATCAATAACTCTGCTGGCAGCACTCCTGTTGTCGAGTGCAGAGTGGGTCTATAGTCCAGAAGTATCCATGAGATTCTAGTTTCCAGCATCACTCCAGACTAGAACAAAGAACAAAGAACAATACAGCACAGGAACAGGCCCTTCGGCCCTCCAAGCCTGCGCCGCTCCCCGGTCCAGGATTGAATCCTGAATCCAGGATCCCCGCCCAATTTTTCAGCCTATCTACATCCTAATATCCTATCCACCGAGCTGTCCCTCACAGCTACGATGCTTTGTTCATCACAACCTATTAACTCACCCCCACCCACCCCCCATTCCAGACCATGTGATCTCCAGGGAGAGGCGAAAACCCAGAGTGAAAACCCCAGGGCCAATATGGGGAAAAAAAAATCTGGGAAATTCCTCTCCGACCCCCTGAGGCGATCGAAACGAGTCCAGGAGATCACACTGGCCCTGATCAGAAAATGCTTCCCAACCCTATTCATTTCCACTTCTGCTTTACGAACACCATCTGAATTCCCTGCCCCCGAACTACTTCCTAATACCTGCCTTGAGGATTTGGACTGCTTGTTCAGCCAGTCCATTGGATGCTGGGTGGTAAGGCCCAGTCCTGATGTGCTTGATACCATTGAAGGAGGTGAAATTTTGAAATTCAGCACTTGCAAAAGTTGTCCAATTATCTGACACAATTAATTCATGTACCTGTGGGTTAAAAAACACTGACGCAATTTCTCAATTGTAGCGTGCAACATCGTAGACTTAATTTCAAACACTTCCATCCACTTTGAATGGGTATCCACCAAGAGAAAAAACATTGTGCCCAAGAATATCCCCACATAATCAACATGAACTCATACTCATGGCTGGCCCGGCCATTCCCAAAGGTGCAGTGGGTTGTAGCAGGCAACCTTTGTTACAATTGACACTGTTCACAATGCATCACTGGACTCTCGATGTCGGCATCGATGCCAGGCCAATATACAAAACTCCTGGTGAGCATCTTCATCTTAGATATACCCGGATGGGCACTTGGAATTTAGCTAGGAGCAACTCCCTTCCTGGTACAGAGACAAATACTCTGGTTCCCTAAAGTATGATGCCATCTTCACAACTTAATTCATCTTTTTGTATATAATATGGTTTAATCCCTTCAGAAACTGACTCACTGGCCCAAAGTGGTGCCTCACTTTTTCAACAGCACAGATCCCAGCTGGTCATATTTTTATTTAGTGTAAGGCATCCCCATGTGCACTGCCAGTCATCTTATTCCAAACATTCTTTATCTTAATCTTGTCTTTTGGAACCTCAAGTCTATCAAGATTACACACGTGGGCTGGAACTTTCTGACTGTTCTTCCAGTCCCGTCAACGGTGCACCCCGCCAGGGTGCTTTCAACAGGAAGCCCCATTGACATTAGTAGGTCCAGAATATCCCGCTGCTACCAACAGTGGGCTGTCTCCCACCGCTATGAAACATGCAGCGGGATGCATGGTGAATCCTGCCCATAACCTCCGTTACACTCTTCTATACCACCCAGGACATCTCTTGCTCTAGGATTGCCTGTTTTCCCAGTTGGATTCTCTATCTGCCATTCCCAGAATATACCAAATGTCATTGTAATTCCTGGCTTCACTTAATAACTACTTCACATACATTTAACTAAAACCTTTGCTTCTCAGATTTCAAGCCAATGATATCTTGACCACTGTAAATCCCACAACTAATACCAATTTGTAAGTTTTTAAGGCTCAGGAATCACAGATTAGGCAAAATCGACGGTTGTGACATGTAAGAAGTTTTAAGGTAGTTCATTATGTATTTTCAAGAAGCAATAGCTTAGATATAATGCATAAGTTACATAGATAGGAAAAGGATACTAAGACGACAAGTGGATGTATGGTAGAGTGCGTTGATCACTGTAGCTTGTGGCGGCAGCATTCTGCTCAGTAGCTGATCTGGGCTGCCCTTGCAGTGCCCGCAATTCCTCCTCCTCCGCAGCACCAGCAGCAACCAAAATGACCGCCACATCAATTGGTTCAATAGTAAAGTCCTTCTCTAATCTGGAAGGGGAGGTGGGTTTGGTTGGAGGAGTGGGGAGAGAGATAGAGAGATTAGATAGCTCAGAATCTCCAACCACCTACTCCCCCCCCATCTCCCACCCCTCAGAGAACCCCAGCACCACTGGCCCCAGCCAGAACTGAGTCCCAGGCCCCGAGGGAAACAGTGCTGCTGCTATGGTGCTGCTTCCACAACCACCCCACCCTGCACAACCCATCCTACCCCATCTCCACAATGCATCCTCACCATTGTGGCTGCTGGTAATGCTAGGACCTGAGGTCAGCGCGAGGACCTGAGGTCAGCATTAGGACCCAAGGTCAGCGCTAGGACTTGAGGTCACCGTTAGGACCCGAAGTCAGACACCCATGAGCCGCAGCTAGCCCATCACCCCGCTCCCTGCAGCACGGAGCCCTGTAGACAGAGCGGCCCTACCTCCTCACTCATCCTCGGTGCTGCTGCACCTGCAGCAGACTTTTATAGAGCAGGAGTTTTACTCGCCGGTTGTAGCTGCCACAAACAAGGTCGTTAAGGTAAGTGAGGTGGGACGATTGTGAGTGAACCACGCTAATTATGTTGAGATGTATGCAAAAGCATGCTAACTGACGTTTCACCCATTCTGGGCGAGTTCCAGATCACGCCCGGATTTTCATTTTGGTGAGATGGGAATGGGCACGAAACTGGATGCAATTCCCGCTCGTCCACTCACTCCCAATTTTACGACCTCACCTCACTGAAAAACAGGTGCGATGAGATTGTAATATTACCCCCATTACATTTAGCCCCCTCATCTAAATCATTAATATATATAGTTAATAGCTGGGGTCCTAGCACTGATCCCTGTGGTACTCCACTAGTCACTGCCTGCCATTCGGAAAATGACCCATTTATTCCTATTTATTATTTCCAGTCTGCCAACCAGTTTAATTAACCATCTCAAGGCTTTATCCCAATCCCATATGTTTTAATTTTACACACTAATCTCTTACTTGGGACTTTGTTGAAAGTCTTCTCTACTAGCGTGGCCATTTAAGGGGGGAGGGCATTTCCCGAGATCCACATTATTGGCAAGAACCCTATGGATCATTCCAGCGGGAAGCTGATCCAATCGCAGGAGAGTCCATACCACAGGTCAAAGAGGGACTCACAGTTAGAGCCAGGGAGTTGAGCAGAGCAGTTGCATTTGTAATCTAGTCAGACCATAAGACCAGAACATATAGGAGCAGAATTAGGCCATTCAGCCCATCGAGTCTGCTCTGCTCATGGCTGATAGGTTTCTCAATCCATTCTCCCGCCTTTTCCCCGTAACCTTTGATCCCTTTACCAATCAAGAACTTTGCTATCTCTGTCTTAAATAAACTCAATGACCTACCTCCACAGCTTTCTGTGGCAATGAATTCCACAGATTTGCCAACCTAAGGGATCAACCAAAAGAAGACCGGAGCAAAAAGACTTGTTTACAGAGCCTCATTAAACATTGGAGCAGAAAATCTAACTCAAGATGAAAAATCTATGGCTCTTGCTCAGAAAGAATTGAACAAGGTTTGTACTGACAGGTAGACAAGAAACAGGAAGTGTGTTGAAAACGGTGAGGGAAAATTTAAAAACAAGAATATCAAGAATTTATGTTGGGATATATTGAGATGATGTTTAAGATCTATTAAGCAATGAAGGCGCCTTAGAATCCCTGCAGTGCAGAAGGAGGCCATTTAGTCATTGAGCCTGCACCGACTGGGGTGGCATGGTGGCACAGTGGTTAGCACTGCTGCCTCATAGCGCCAGGGACCTGGTTTCGATTCCCAGCTTGGGCCACTGTCTGTGTGAAGTTTGCACAATCTCCTCATGTCTGCGTGGATTTCCTCCAGGTGCTCCGGTTTCCTCCGACACTCCAAAGATGTGCGGGTTAGGTGGATTGGCCATGCTAAATTGCCCCTTAGTGTCAGGGGGACTAGCTAGGGTAAATGCATGAGGTTATGGGTCATAGGGCCCGGGTGGGATTGTGGTTGATGCAGACTCGATGGCTTAATGACCTCCTCCTGCACTCTCGGAGTCTATGATTCTATCCGACTCTCTGAAAGAGCACATTACCCAGGCCTTCACCTCTGCCCTATCTCTGTAATCCCGCAGATTTACCATGGCCAATCCATCTAACCTGCACATCTTTGGATTGTGGGAGAAAACCAGAGCACCCGGAGGAAGCCCATGCAGATACTTGGTGAACATGCAAACTCCACACAGAGTCACCCAAGGCTGGAATTGCACCCAGATCCCTGGCATTGTGAGGCAATCATGCTAACCATTGTGCCACCTGCGGTACAGAAGCTGATATGTCCGTCCGCCTTCAGATGGTTGGTTCAAATGTCCCAGTGCCATGTTTAAATACCAGTACAACACACTCATATCACTCTCCCCAGCCCACTTGTCTTCAACATGGTACCCAGGCACAAGCTGGAAGGTAACCTCCCTCAAGAATGCAGCACCCCATTTCAGTCACCAGGATTTAGTTTAGAGGAGTGCAGGTGCAGAGGCATATCCTGTTCCCGTGGGATGGTCCAGGAAGCATCTGAATGTCACCTTTCCAACCTGGGAGGCCATTGTCCAGGAGGTCAGCACGGCTGGTAACCGCAACAGAAACACAACGCAATGCAGGAAGCAGAGGAATGATCTAATCTGCTCCGACAGTGTAAATCCTCTCTCAACTTCCTCCACTATCAAACTCTCAGCATGGCATCCTGTACTCAAGCAACTACTTTCTTCATGGATCTCACACATCTGGGGAGTACATATCAACATTCATAATCTCACAGACGCTTTCACATCACCAACATCTCATCTGTCTTGTTGCTCACATTCCATCCTCTCTTCCTCCTGGCACCACACACAGGGGACATGCATTTCACCCAACATCTGCTCCATCCCTCTGACCACCTGCCTTTCTCTTGCCTTCATACAGGCCAAGCTGTTGCACAGCAAGAGAGAGCGAGTCCAGACTAGGGGCTTAAAAGAAGAGACGTATTTACTGCGGTGCTGGATTATCTGACAAATCAAAAAAGGTACAAGTTTACACCTTACTAAACCTGGCGGGCCCTGAGTCCATTGAGAAAGTTGAATTGTTTGTGTTTCAAATGGAGGAGGAGAAAGAGGAGCCCAAAATAATCATTAAAAAGTTTGTAAACTTTTGCCGTCCAGTGAAGAACATAATGCTCAACAAGGATATGTTCACCTCAACAAACCAAAGAACAGATGAATTGATATAATCCTATATGGTAACCTGGAAAATCTTAGCAAAAAAATGTTAATGGACCGAGTAGTCTGTGGGGTCCACAGTTGTGGACTTTAAGCAGGGCCTTTAAGCAGAGCCATTTGGTTGGATTGGACCTGTTAGAGTATTGAGGTGGGAAGCTGAGCTAATTGAGTGAAAGGACACAAATCCCAGGTTGGGCAGGATCGGTAGTTGGAGCCAGGGAGGAATAATGTGCAGTCACACAGTTATTCTGTTGGACCCTATTTGTATACGCAGTTGATCATTACACTAGCAATAAAACCTTTTTTTCTGAAGCCTCATTGAGTCACCCTTGATTTATTACACTGGCAAAGAGGAAAAACTTTCGAAGTTCCTTGGGGATCGCAGTGCACAGCTACAGGAAAAAAAAACTACAGCATTGAAAATAAGGAAAAACAAGGTACAGGTGCAATGTTAAAATGCCTTTGATTGATAAATTAGAACATTTCAACCCCTAAGTAGAAAACTGGAAGCAGTATATTGAAAGACTATGTTACTTTTTTGTAGTAAATGAAATGACAACTGAAGAAAAGCAGAAGGTTATTCTACTTGTAGTTTGTGGCCCACAGACTTACAGTTTAATTAGAGGTTTAACATTGCCTGATGTTCTAGACACCAGGTGATTGAGCTGATAATCATTTCAACACCCGATACTCAATCATTATGTTCAGGTACAAATTTCACTCAGCAGTCCAGTCACCAGGGGAGAGACAGTCTCAGGATTCATAGCCAGATTGGGAGGATTAGCAGAACATTGCAAATTTGGCCCAGCTTTAGGAGAAATGTTGAAGGACCATTTGGTCTGTGGTATAAATGGCCTGGTTATCCAAAATGAGTTATTGGCAGAGACCAAAATTTCTCTGGAAAAATTGTGGAACTAGCCCAGACAACTGAATGTGCAGAACAGGGTGTAAGTGAATTGCAAGGTGTACCAAGTGAGGTAAACTGCTCGTGGCAGGAAACAACTGTTTTGAAGGGCAACCTGAATGTGGTTAATGTACAGTCCAATAAAAGAGATACAGCATTCAGTGTGGTGAAAAACAGTTCCAAGAAATATTCCAATGTGAAAATGATGTGTGTTTCAGGTGCAACAAAAAGCATGATGCAGTGTGAAGCTGTTAGGACAGAATGCGCAAGAAAACCCCCACAATGTTTAGTTTAATTCCTGTGCAGAGACTGGCTGAGGTGCCTGTCAAAGGACCCAAGTTGATTACCCAAAGCCACGTGAGAAAAGTGCTATATAGATAGCCTTGATGGTAAATGGCAGAACTCTTAAAATGGAAGTTGACACAAGGGCTATGGCTACAGTCGTAGGCAGGTATTTTGTTACTTTCAAAATGACCTCAGACCACTGAGAGTTAACGAGTTTGGAGCTATATTGTCTACTTATACTGGAGAGACATTACAGACTTTAGGGGCAGCAACAGTCATAGTGTCCTACAATGATCAGATGGTACAGTTATCTGTTTTAGTAATTAAAAAGACATCGGCCTTATTTAATGGGCTTAAGTAGATTAAACTGATTGGTTAGAGATATTAAATCCGCAAGATGGAGGTTTTCAGAAGTAAATATTCCAAATTCTTTGAGAATGTAACAGGGAAAGTAGATACAGGGGAACCTGTAGCTGTAGTGTATTTAGATTTCCAAAGGCATTTGACAAGATGCCGCAAAAGAGGCTGGCGCATAAAGTTAAAGCCCATGAAATTGGAGGAAGTGTGTTGGCATGGATTGAAAACTGGCTATCACAGAGGAACAGAGAGTTGGAATAAATGTGTCCTTTTCAGAGTGGAAAGGAGTAACTAGTGGAATACAACAGGGGTCAGTTCTTGGCCCACAATTGTTCACTATTCACATTAATGACCTGGAGGAAAGGACAAAATATAAGTTTCCAAATTTGCTGATGACATGAATGTAGGTGGAAGGGTATGTTGTGATGAGAGTATTGTGATTCAGCAACGGGATATGGATAGATTGGGTGCCTGGATGAAAACCTGGCAAATGGAGTTTAAAGTGTGGAAGTGTGAGGTCATGCACTTCGGTAGGAGGAAATAAAAGGCAGATTATTATCTTAAAGGAGAGAGACTGCACGTGAGTGAAGTAAAGAAGAATCTAGGTGTATGGATCACAAAAAGATAGCAGGCAGGTCCAACAAGTAAAGAAAACATACAACATTTTGGCCTTTATTGCAAAGGGATTGGAGTTTAAAAATAGGGAGGTTTTATTGCTTCTGTACAGGGTGTTGGTGAAGCCTCACCTGGAATACTACATACAGTTTTGGTCCCCTTACCTAAAAAAGGATGTAGTAACATTGGAGGCAGTCCAAACAGGTTTACCAGGCTAATTCCTAGGATGAGAGGGTTGTCCAATCAAGAGGGACTAAATAGCCTGGGTCTCTATTCCTTGGAGTTTAGAGGGGTGAACTTATTCAAACATCTCAGATCCTCAGGAGGTTAGACAGGATAGATGGTGAGATGTTTTCACTAGTGGGAGAGTCTTGAACAAGGGGACATAAGCTACAAGGTAAAGGGCCGGTCATTTAAAACTGAGGTCTGTAGAAATTTCTTCTAGTGCCACCAATAGCTTCAGCAAGAGTGCAGAAGTGAGCTCTCTTATTTGCTGCGTACAATTATACCTTTAAGCATCACCCAGGGATACAGATATCAAATGCCGATGCACTCAGCAGGTTGTCACTGCCACAGACAATGGCATCACCAGTTCTGTAAGAGATATTGCTGGCACTGTATATGATAGACTCCTTGCCAGTCTCAGCGAAGCACATAAGGACACGGACAGAAAGTGACCCGGGATTATCGAAGGTTAAAAAGATGGTGATGCAAGGGTGGAGGTATGAGAAATCGGAGCTGTTAAAGCCCTATCAACAAAGGAGGATGGCGATAACCTGTGTTGTGAGTGGCTAGGGTTGTAGTCCTGCCCCAAGAAAGACAGATATTGTTGCAAGAGCTGCACGACTCACATCCGGGTCAAAGCAGGATGAAATCACTAGCTTTGTTATGTGTGCTGGCCAGGCCTGAATGGAGAAATAGAAAGGATGGTATGACAATGCCCCATTTGTTAAGCTCAACAGGTTTTGCTGCCACCCGCTAATCTGCACCCTTGAGAATGGCCAGGGAGACTCTGGGCAAGAATGCATATCGACTTTGCAGAACCCTTTATGGGCCACATGTTTCTGACAGTAATGGACGCACACTGGAATTGGTTGGATGTCCACCTGATGAAGTTCAAAGCGGCCACTGCTGCCATTGGTGAATTGAGAAAAATCTTTGCCATTCATGGTATCCTTGAGGTCTTAGTATCAGGGGATGGTGCATCCTTCATGACAGGAATCTCAGAAATTTGTAAAATCAAATGGTATTCCCCATGTTTAAAAAAGGAAGTCGACAAAAGGCGGGTAACTACAGGCCGGTTAGTTTAACGTCCATAGTTGGGAAGATGCTGGAGTTCATTATTAAAGAGGAAATAGCAGAGCACCTGGATAAGAATGGTTTGATCAAGCAGACACAGCATGGATTCATGAAGGGAAAGTCGTGTTTGACGAATTTACTGGATTTTTATGAAGATGTGACTAGTGCGGTTGACAGAGGGGAACCGGTGGATGTGGTGTTTTTAGATTTCCAGAAGGCATTCGATAAGGTGCCTCACAAAAGGTTGCTGCAGAAGATTGGGGTACACGGAGTTGGGGGTAAGGTGTTGGCGTGGATTGGGATTGGCTATCTAACAGGAAGCAGAGAGTTGGAATAAATGGGTCCTTTTGTGGTTGGCAGTTGGTGACCAGTGGCGTGCCGCAGGGATCGGTGCTGGGGCCTCAACTGTTTACCATTTACATAGATGATCTGGAGGAGGGGACTGAGAGTAGGGTATCAATGTTTGCTGATGACACGAAGATGAGTGGGAAAGCGAATTGCGTGGAGGATGCGGAAAGTCTGCAGAGAGATTTGGATAGGCTGAGCAAGTGGGGCGAGGATCTGGCAGATGGAATAAAATGTTGGCAAATGTGAGGTTATCCAGTTCGGAAGAAATAATAGTAAATTGGAATATTATTTAAATGGAGAAAAATTACATCATGCTACTGTGCAGAGGGTCCTTGTGCACGAATCGCAAAAACTCAGTCTGCAGGTGCAGCAGGTGATCAAGAAGGCGAATGGAATGTTGGCCTTTATCGCGAGGGGGATAGAATATAAAAGCAGGGAGGTCATGCTGCAACTGTACAAGGCACTGGTGAGGCCACAACTGGAGTACTGTGTGCAGTTTTGGTCCCCTTATTTGCGAAAGGATATATTGGCCTTGGAGGGAGTGCAGAGAAGGTTCACCAGGTTGATCCCGGAGATGAGGGGTGTAGCTCATGAGGAGAGATTGAACAGATTGGGTCTGCACTCGTTGGAGTTTAGAAGGCTGAGGGGTGATCTTATAGAGACATATAAGATAATGAAGGGGCTGGATAGGGTAGAGGTAGAGAGATTCTTTCCACTTAGAAGGGAAACCAGAACGAGAGGGCACAGCCTCAAAATAAGTGGGGGCCGGTTCAGAACAGAGTTGAGGGGAAACTTCTTCTCTCAGAGGGTAGTGAATCTCTGGAATTCTCTGCCCATTGAAGTGGTGGAGGCTACCTCGTTGAATATGTTTAAATCACGGGTAGATAGATTTCTGATCGATAAGGGAATTAAGGAATATGGGGAGCAGGTTGGTAAGTGGAACTGATTCGCTTCAGATCAGCCATGGTCTTGTTGAATGACGGGGCAGGCCCGAGGGGCTAGATGGCCTACTCCTGCTCCTATTTCTTATGTTCTTATTATGTTCTTATGTTCGGCAAGCACCTTAGCAGTCAGCATCAAGTTGGTTATTGGAATGTGCTGTGCAAACTTTCAAAGCTCCAATGAAGAAGCCTTTATAGATCACCAGCTTTTTGCTGTTTTATAACACCATGCCCAATGTGACCACAGGGGTCACACCAGTCAAGCTGCAAATGGGACGCTGTTTAAGGACACATTTGGATATGATATTCCCAGATTTGGTGGGGAGGGGGAGGCTAGGCAAGTCTCTCAGAAAGAGAATAGTGACTCAGAGAAGGATGACAGAGTTTTCCAAGATGAGGATTTAGCGATGGTCAGCAGCTGAATCAGCATGGATGGCCAGTAAGATCGTAGGAAGGACAGGGCCGGTCTCCTCTATCATAGGGATACAAGGATGTCGAGTCAAGAAATATGTCGATCACCCGAGGAGGCGAATAGTGCCTAATATAAGGTATCAACAGTTGACTCCAGGAGCACAGGTAGATCTGACTGGATTGGGAGCAGTGATCCCGGTTGTAAATATAAAACTGGAGCACCCAGTTGTTTCAGTAATGGAGAATACAGCAGCTACTGAGGATGATCTAGACCCTGGGTTGATGAATTTGCCATTCATCATTTTTCATTTTCAGACGAACCTAGCTCAGAGTTGAGATGTTCTACAGGAGTTCAGAAGTCGCCAGACTGACCAAATTTATGAGTTGGGGGTTTCCCCTGTTATTTTTCTGAGAATTGTTGCTTGTTTTGTGATTTTTTTTGTTTTCTCCTTCGGTAACTTCAGGAGTTAAGGGAAAAGGAGTGTGGTAGCGGGGCCCCTTTAAGAGGCATTTCCTGAGGGCCATGTGGTCGGGCCAGACCCTATAGAGTGTTGAGGTGGGAAGCTGAGCCACCTCAAGGAGTGTCAACAATGTGAATAGATTGGAGCTCAACCAAGTAGCCATCCCTGCAGCCCTAGCTCCTCAAAATCGCAGGTACCTGGGAGTGACCGAGGCAAGAGGAGTCATGGCATCTCTCAAGATAACGTGCAGGATGTGCTTGCGATCACCATACCTGAGTTGCACATCGATGGAATGGTAGCCATTGCAGTTTACAAACATTAGAGGCTGCTGCCAGGGAGCCCATCTCGCCACAATTTTGATTTGTTTTATTATTGTCATGTGTATTAGTATACAGTGAAAAGTTGTTTTTTGCGCACTAAGTACACCGTTCATAGAGAAGGAAAGGAGAGAGTGCAGTATGTATTGTTACAGGCATAGCTAGGGTGTGGAGAAAGATCAACTTAATGCAAGGTAGGTCCATTCAAATGTCTGTTGGCAGGAGGGAAGAAGCCATTCTTGAACCAATGTTTTGAGTCTAGATGCCCTTCATCAGACCCTTCATCCAGACTCGAAATGTAGGCTCTATTCTCTCCCCAAAGATGCTGTCAGACCTGCTGAGATTTTCTGTTTTTATTTCAGATTCCAGCATTTGCAGTATTTTGCTTTTATATTAAACTGTTCTTGATCCAGTTGGTACGTGACCTCAGACTTTTGGATCGGAAGAGAGTATGTCCGGGGTGTGTGATTATGCTGGCTGCTTTTCCGAGGCAGCAGGATGTGTAGACAGAGTCAATAGATGGGAGGCTGGTTTGCGTGATAGACTGGGTTTCGTTCATGACTCTTTGCAGTTTATTGCAGTCTTGGTCAGAGCAGGAGCCATACCAAGCTGTGATATATCCAAAAAGGATGCTTTCTATAGTGCAGCGGTAAAGGTTGGTGAGAGTTATAGGGACAATGTTGAATTTCCTTAGTCTCCTGAGAAATTATAGTCACTGTTGGACTTTCTTAACTATAGCATCAGCGTGGAGGGACCAGGACAGGTTGTTGGCGATCTGGACACCTAGAAACTTGAAGCTCTCGACCATTTCCACTTCATTCCCATTGATGTAGACAGAGGCATGTTCTCTGCTACACTTCCTGAAGTCGATGACCATCTCCTTCATCTTATTGACATTGAGCGAGAGATTATTGTCATTGCACCAATTCACCAGATTCTCTAACTCGTTCCTGTACTCTGTCTCGTCATTGTTTGAGATCTGACCCACCACAGTTGTGTCATCAGCAAAGTTGAAAATCAAGTTGGAGGGGAATTTGGCCACACAGTCATAGGTGTGTAAGGAGTACAGTAGGGAGCTGAGAACACAGCCTTGTGGGGCACTGGTGTTGAGGATGACTGTGGAGAAGGTGTTGTTGCCTATCCTTACTGATTGTGGTCTATGGGTTAGGAAGTTCAGGATCCAGTCACAGAGGGAGGAGCTGAGGCCCAGGCCAAGGAGTTTGGAGATGAGTTTTGTAGGAATAATGGTGCTGAAGGCTGAGCTCTCGTCAATAAATAGGAGTCTGACAGAGATGTCTTTGTTATCTAGGTGTTCCAGGGTTGAGTGTAGGGTCAGGGAGATGGGGTCTGCTGTGGATCTGTTGTGGCTATACGCGAGCTGTAGTAGATCCAGGCAATCCGGGAGGCTAGATTTGATCCGTGCCATGACTATCCTTTCAAAACACTTCATAATGATGGACGTCAGAGACACCGGGCGATAATCATTAAGGCACGCTGCCTGGCTTTTCTTTGGTACAGGGATGATGGTTGTCTTCTTGAAGTGGATAGGGACCTCAGGTCGGGATAAGGAGAGGTTGAAAATGTCTGCGAATACCCCAACCAGCTGATCCACGCAGGATCTGAGCACTTGTCTGGGCACCCCGTCTGGGCCAGTCGCTTTCCGTGGGCTGACTTTCGAGAAGGCTGATCTGACGTTTACGATGGTGACCTCAGATACCGGCTCAGCCAAGGCTTCCAGGGTGGAGGGCGTGCTTTCGCTGACCTTTTGCTCAAAATGGGCATAGAATGCATTAAGCTCATCAGGGAGGGGTGCATTGGTGCTGGTGATTTTACATGCATTCATCTTATAGCCTGTTATGTCTTGCAGACCTTGCCATAGTCGGTGGGAGTCTGTGTGGCTAGCCTGGGACTCTAGCTTGATCTGGTACTGTCTCTTGGCATCTTTGATCACTCACCGTAGATCGTATCTGGATTTCTTGCATAGTCAGGGTCACCTGACTTGAACGCCTCCGACCTAGACTTCAGCAAGCAGTGGATATCCCTGTTCATCCATGGTTTTCGATTGGGAAGTACATGGATTTGCTTCTTTGGCGCACAGTCTTCTACACATTTACGAATGAAGTCAGTTACTGTAATGCATAGGTGCAGTCTATTACACCCTGCACTCTTGGGAAGCCTAAGATAGCTGCAAAGCCAGTCAATGTTTGAACCTGGTGATTCTTGTCCAGGGCAAATCTGACTTAATGATGGACCTTCCTCTAAAGGGCACCGATCAGCTCCTTGGTGCATTGATGTGTTGTGGAGTGAGAAATGCCACACAGGTCCCCAGTTGCTCCCTGGAAAGTCCCAGAGGCAAAGAAATTGAGTGCTGCCACCATCTTCAAGATCACTGGCAGGGGAAAGCCTCCAACACCACATCACATTAGGTCTTCGTGAAGAATGTGGTATATGTGATGTATGGGGTTTCTGGACAATCATAGTTATGCCCAGCACTGTTTCTCACTCATCTGTAAGCAGGAGAGTCTGGGACAATATACCATCGGTATAGTGAGTCGCCTCTGCTATCTAGGTCATCAGCTTCCTGTTCATACTCAGGCATCCCCAACCATATGCCCAGGCCTCCTGTTAGAGCTGTACATGGTGACACCTTTCCCTCCTTCAGCCCCTCCATTGATTGATGGCTTTGAGGAACTAAGCCTGTGTTAAACAGGTGAATATCCATTCATGAGACTTCCAAATGATTCATAACTCTTGCATTGTGACATGATGGTTCAGCACAAACACTGGTTTCCTCTCTCCCTCCCAATCCTTCTTCTGCCCAGAAGTCTTTCACCACTGGGGGAAAAAACAACTCTTAAATATGTTGTGGTAACTTCTGACAAACCACTCAGAGACTTAAGGCCAGGTCAATCGATTGTTTATTCAAATGAACACAGAGAGATGGTCTGAGACAGAACTCAGTTAACTACAATGTTTCCCATCTTTAAGTACACGTCTTGTCAAGGAGTCCCCTCATTACTCATTTCCATTTTTATCATCTGCTGGCAGGTGTCTCCTGTTGGTCAGTTACTTATTTTCCAGTTTTACATACATCCAGACATTGGCCGAGTGTGACTATACTGTGCCTTTAAAAAATTTATTCTAATCATGTTTCTCTGCAGGATGTTTCTCGAAGTCCTTGGCATTATGCCGGTGTCCTTTATTGTTACTGAAGCAGTATAATTGATACTATGTTTGTTTTAATCTGAACTAATGCAGTGTTCTGTTGCTTTAGTGTTCCCCTGGGATTGCAGAGTAGAGCTTGATTGGGATGGTTGATAGGTTACGTCATATGACTGGGGGCAGCTAGGCTTTCACAGAGGATTCCAATTTAGTCATTTTCAGATGCTGTTTTGAGTTGAGAGGGAGAATATTGTCTCTTGTTTCCCCACTTTAGAGTTGGAAATTTTGCTGCCTGTGTGTTGCTGTTTTGGAAGCTGCAGAGAGAGAGAGGTATCATTTCCTGTCTCTGAAGTCTGAAGACTTCTGAGTAGAATAAGGAAATATGGCACATCCGCTACAACTCTCACCAATTTTTACAGATGCACTATAAAAAGTATACTTTCCAGATGTATCACAGCTTGGTATGACTCCTGCTCTGACCAAGACTGTAAGAAACTACAAAGGTCCGTGAACGAAGTCCAGCCCATCATGCAAAGCAGCCTCCCATCCATTGACTCCATCTGCACTTTCTGCTGCCTCGGAAAAGCCGCCAGTATAATCAAGGATCCCGTGCACCCCGGACATACTCTCTTCCATCTTCTTTCATCGGGAAAATGATGCAAAAAGTCTGAGATCACACACCCACCGACTCAAGAACAGTTTCTTCCCTGCTGCTATCAGACCTTTGAATGTACCAACCATATATTAAGCTGATTTTTTCTATACCCTAGCTATGACTGTAACCCTGTATTCTGTACTTTCTCCTTTCCTTCTCCCCAATGTATTCTATGAACATTATATTTTGTCTGCATAGCACACAAAAAACAATATTTTTCACTGTATTCCAATACATGTGACAATAAATCAAATCAAATCAAATAAAGACTGGAAGATGCTAGAGGCTAGATATACTTTTCTGTGATCCTGTCTTCAGAATATATTCTTCTCTGAAAAACAACTGTTTGAGTCTCTGTCTATTGATGTTAAAAGCTGGAAATCTAGCATCATGTGAGCATACTTGTTTTAGTGCTAACCAGTTCTGAAGAAGGGTGAATGTTTATGGGGGATTGCTTTTAAATTGGAACAATAGGGATTGTTAACTGTTAAGAATTATGCTGTGTCAGATTTAAGTCTTGTAATTGGTAAAGGTTATGATAATTATTTTTGTTATAAGACCATAAGACATAGGAGCGGAAGTAAGGCCATTCGGCCCATCGAGTCCACTCCACCATTCAATCATGGTTGATTTCAACTCCATTTACCCGCTCTCTCCCCATAGCCCTTAATTCCTCGAGAAATCAAGAATTTATCAATTTCTGTCTTGAAGACGCTCAACGTCTCGGCCTCCACAGCCCTCTGTGGCAATGAATTCCACAGACCCACCACTCTCTGGCTGAAGAAATTTCTCCTCATCTCTGTTCTAAAGTGACTCCCTTTTATTCTAAGGCTGTGCCCCCGCGTCCTAGTCTCCCCTGTTAATGGAAACAACTTCCCTACGTCCATCCTATCTAAGCCGTTCATTATCTTGTAAGTTTCTATCAGATCTCCCCTCAACCTCCTAAACTCCAATGAATATAATCCCACGATCCTCAGACGTTCATCGTATGTCAGGCCTACCATTCCTGGGATCATCCGTGTGAATCTCCGCTGGACCCGCTCCAGTGCCAGTATGTCCTTCCTGAGGTGTGGGGCCCAAAATTGCTCACAGTACTCCAAATGGGGCCTAACCAGTGCTTTATAAAGCCTCAGAAGTACATCCCTGCTTTTGTATTCCAAGCCTCTTGAGATAAATGACAACATTACATTTGCTTTCTTAATTACGGACTCAACCTGCAAGTTTACCTTTAGAGAATCCTGGACTAGGACTCCCAAGTCCCTTTGCACTTTAGCATTATGAATTTTGTCACCGTTTAGAAAATAGTCCATGCCTCTATTCTTTTTTCCAAAGTGTACGACCTCGCACTTGCCCACGTTGAATTTCATCAGCCACTTCTTGGACCACTCTCCTAAACTGTCTAAATCTTTCTGCAGCCTCCCCACCTCCTCAATACTACCTGCCCCTCCACCTATCTTTGTATCATCGGCAAACTTGGCCAGAATGCTCCCAGTCCCGTCATCTAGATCGTTAATATATAAAGAGAACAGCTGTGGCCCCAACACTGAACCCTGCGGGACACCACTTGTCACCGGTTGCCATTCTGAGAAAGAACCTTTTATCCCAACTCTCTGCCTTCTGTCTGACAGCCAATCGTCAATCCATGTTAGTACCTTGCCTCGAATAGTTATATTCTAACTGTGTTCTTAAATGAACTTTGTTTGATAAAAGCTTCCAAGTGGGTCACTTGAATCATACCTGAAGTGAAACACCTTATGCTCACCGATGCCAAAATCAAATGTGAAACTTAGGGTCTAGGCTAACTTCACAAAACACCTTGGAATTGCTGGTCTGGGTCTTTACATAGGATCTTATACCTGTGTTGGCCATGGGTGAAATGGGCGCAGAATCTTGTGAGAGACCAAGAAAGAGAATTGCACTCGTCCCTGCCCCTGCCAGTGATATAACATGGTTCATGGCCAAGAAGGTCAGGAACCTCATTAACAACATTACCATCTCATTAGCGAACTTCCCCGCTGTATCACTTCCTCCCCTTCCCTCTGTGTGATCAGCAGAAAGTAAAGGCTGCTTGACTTTGCAAGTTACCGTAGCTGAATCTGGGAGAGAGACATGATCTCCAGTCAAAGAATTGCACCCTGCACTTTCTATGGATTCTAGGAGATTTGTTCTGGCATGGCCAGGGAGAAGAAGAATCATTGGAACAGGCTTTACTGCTGAAACTCTCCAAAAATTGCGGAAAGTGCTTAGAGGTGGGCACTCAAGGTTACTACGCAATAAAAGAGTTATATGAGAACCAGCTGGAAGCTGGGAGTAAAAATGGACTGTTTGCTGTAAGGGTGTAATTCCATGGAGTGTGTCAAGTGAAAGAAGCATAAAAAGGGAATGTTCCTCTCTATAGTTTATAGTATAGATTGCCTACAAAAATAAAAGTGTTTAGTCATTTGTTACAATAGAAGTTTTGAAATGAGAAGTTTTGAATGCTGTGTCATTTTTTGTTAGTAATTAGAAGCTCGCTACTATGGAATCAGAGGAACGTTATTAAATTGGATTGGGCACTTCCTTACCAACAGAAGAAAAAAGGTGGTGTGTGGATTCAAAGGATCTTCTGAAATAGGAGAACTGATGTAAGATGGCAATGGGATCTCCATAACAGCACTGTGGGCGTACCTACATCACAGTGACTGCAGCAGGACAAAAAGGCAGCTCAGCACCACCTTCTCAAGGGCTGCTAGGGGTGGGCAATCAAAACTGATTTAGTCAGCGACACCCACATCCATGAAAGAATGAGACCGATTAATCCCAAAAACGAATGTGTTATGCGCATCACCAACAAAGTGGATCTACCAACAGATAGCTTTAAATTTGTTATCAAGTTCTCTAGTACAATCTTAATCTGGGCCTTTATCTTGCAAACAGTCTTCAATGGGGATTCCACGTTCAGCAGAATACCATCCAAAACAAACGGGGTTCTTGAATTCTGAGGAGGAATCTTTGGAATTGCAACAAAAATATCAGAGTTCTAACTTACCAGACATCCTGAAGTATGGAAGTGTGTTTGTGTGGAATTGTTATATGTTGAGAAGTATAAATAAGATTGAAGCGATTCACAGACATGCTACACGATTCTGTACAAATCATTAGGAGAATGCCACATTCTGGATCAACAATTTGGAATGTGAATCACTACAGCAAAGGATGGAGAACTAGGGATCATAAAGTCCTAGAGTCATAGATGTTTACAGCATGGAAACAGGGTCCTTTGGCTCTACTTGTCCACATCACCCTTTTTTTTAAACCACTGTTTAAAAATTAGGAGTAACCCATTTAAGACAGAAATGAGGAGATTTTTTTCACCGAAAGGCTCGTGAATCTTTGAAACTTTCTTCCTCAAAAGAGGGTTGAAGCAGAGTCTTTGAATATTTTTAAGGCAGAGCAAGATAGATTCTTGATAAATAAGGGGGGTGAAAGATGGGAATGTGGAGTTTGAGGTTACAATTCCTCCTCCTAATGCATATTTACATATGTTTGTATGTGCTATAAGATAAAAATCGATGGTGAGAATTGACAGAAATAAGTACCAAGGTAGTCATCCACACAAATTGCAAAGACCATGACAGTGTGTCAACAATCTTTCTTCCCAAGGATAACCCTACAATGAAACAAACTACTAAAGAGAATAGTCACAGCCCTGTCACTAGAAATCTTCAAGAACCATCTTTAGATTCTTTCCATTTGAAAGTTTTCATTCTCAGGATTAACATTTCAGCCCATCGTGTCTGATTTAGCTAGTGTGACCCATATAAATGTTGACAGATTACTGATATTAGCCTGTGATGCTGGCACAACTGAAGCAGAAGCAGAAGTTCAATCCTTTTTTAAAAGTTCCCTGTCTCTGTGCAGATCTTAACCATGGTCAGATAGATTATAAACAGTATGGGGGCTACCACACAGCCTTGCTTGATTCCAGATGTGTAGCAGGAATACTCAACCACTCTTGATGACGGACATTGAAGTTCTCCATCTACTTAACATTCTGCAGCCTTGTTACCTCAGTGCTTCTTCTAAATGGTGATGAACATTGAGTAACAATGATTCATCTGCTGAGAGATGGCAATATATGGTTATCAAAAGGCCCAATTTGACCTGATGCCTTGAGTGGAAAGAAGGGGATTTATAGATAATGTGGATTGTTACCAATATAACCAGAGGTCACTTAATCCCTTCCCACAACCCTAGTAGTTCCTGAGTGAGTGCAGATTGCACTCTCTGCAAACATCCTGATTTTTCCTCTTCTATCTCCTGCTCTCAGTGATCCACACTCTGCTTCTACTCGCCTGCATTGGCCAGCAACGCTTCTATCTGGGAATATAGGTGCCATCTGACAGCTCACCCTCACCTTCACCTGTGGATGGCAGATCACACACACACCATACACACACACATACACACACACGCACACACACACACAAACTACATGAAGTATCACTCCTCCAGAAACCAGGGAGATCACAAGGATCATCCACACATTAACTGCTAGCCCACTTGTCATCTATATGATACTTGGGCTGCTCCAGCCAAGGACTGATTCTGCTCCCTGTTGAAATAGTTGGGAAAAGTAAGGCAGTAATGACCCCATGAGGATCAGTTCTCTTTCCTGAAGAATATTATATTAAGTATGGTAGATTGCATAATTGTTTCTACTGAATTCATGATGGATTTGTACACATGACTCTGGATTATTAGCTTTGTATCATCAGCAGTCAGGGCGGTATGACAACTCTGCACCTAACTTACCAACTTTCTCCCTCCCTCACACCCAATGTATGATCCACAAATCTGTTTCCATCACAATGAATCCAACCATTCAACAGCATATTTGTTTTTGATAGGCTGACAAAATGTCAGCTCCTATCAATGTTTCTTGTGGTGCAATAGGTAAATAAATTGATTGAAATTGTCAGGGGGAGTTGCCTTGAGGCAAGTGTACTTTGAACGGATACGTGGCATCTGAGATTGTTTTCTGGTTTCTATTTGAGAACTTTGACTAATGAGTAAACCAGTTACTCATTATTAACTTTTGTGATGTCCAAATAAAATTGAATGATTAAGAAGCAGGAAAGTGGAGCTTGAGGACAAGAAGGAAATGAGTGGAAAGTAAATGGGGCGCAACCCCCATGGCGTGTTTTGCAGTGACGTAGTTGGTCCACCATTGGTAAGTGGCGGGATCTTCTGGTTCCATCGCTGTTAACAGGATTTTCCGTTGTTTGCACCCCCACTGCAGGTGAACACATGGCAGAGGATTGCTGTCGATGGGACCAGAAGCTCCCAATGGTGGGAACAGCTGGAGAATCAGTACAAAATCTTTTAGTAAAATTGGAATTGTTTGAACTGCCTAGGAAGAGCATCTAACTCTCACCACCCACCATTACCATCCATTGTGCAAGATGTAAGATGCACCTTTTGTTTTGATTCATATTTTTAGGAATAAAATATAAATCAAAATTCCCCAATAATAAATGATTCTACTTGGTGCTTGATTCCCATTGGATAGGAATCTACCCAATGACTGTAAAGCTGTTCAGTGTCACTACTTACTCCCAGTGTGAATGTGACACTGGAGCAGCAGCAACCAATCACTCTGGATTGAGGTGTTGAGAACTTCACTGATAAACTCTCCGTCAAGGAAGTAGTGCAGGTAAGGAGCAAGAAATCAGATAACAAACTGAGTGAAATAATTATGAGGGAGAATCATATCAAAATAATTTAAACAAATTTACAGCTCAATTTAAAGATTGTTATGAGTGAATTCCTCATTTTCTCAAACTCCTTTTCCACTTGAAGTTAGATAGGATTCAAAATACATACACCTAAAATGAGGAGATCTTCATTCAGGATCCTACAGGCGGGTGAGTGAAAATGAAACTGTTCTAACAGAATTAAACTTCAGGAAATTACAATTGGCCAGATTAGGGAGTGGAATCTATCAAGGGAAAGGTTGTGGAAATTGTTATCGATAAAAGTACAATGTTAGTCAAGCAATGAAATTAAATTCCTCATTTTCTAAGTGTATACAGTAAGAACAAACCACCTAATGTTTTGTCTCCATCTCCATGTCTGATTAAAAACTGGGAATGAATGAATGATTACTGGTTAATATTATTGCTATCGAAGACTATGGGCATGATTCTCCCGAATCGATTCTAAGTGCCCATGCCAGCGGGAAAACCAAGGAGTTTTTTACTGGGATTCACCCACCTGAGCAATGCAAATTTATACATTGTGGGAAACATCTCTGCCAGTCTGATTTTTCAGAGATCAGGGAGCAGTTTTTAAAGGGTGCTAACAGACAGCCCACCCCCACCACCTACACACAGACGCACACACACACCCATACACACACACACACACACACACAAAACGGACATGATAACCCCAGCTGGCAATGTGAGCACCTCCAACTCCTCAGCATAGAGGGTCACCCTCCCCCCACCATGGAAAGAATGAATCAACTTCCTGCCACACCATGCAGGGATGAGGGTGATCTGACCTCCCCTCGCCAGAGGTCCCAACCCCCACCCCAACAAGAGAGACACTCTCAGGTGGACCTGCTCCATGAACCCCTCATTATCCCTCATGTCCCGCCCTCAGGACCCCCAGTGCCAACCTCACTGTCACCCTGACAGTGATGATCTGACCCGGTGCCTTGCACTCTGAAAGGGTCAAGAAGGTAAGTGCAGTGACAATATACCCCTCTACCACTGTTAAGCTGCAGAGGAAGTGCCCCCTCATGGGTCCTGGGGTTCGGTTGGGCTTGGGCTGGAGGGGGAGGTTGGGAGGACAAGGGGTTAACCTTGGCACTCTTCCCAGGATGGGAGTCTCATGGTTCAGAAATCTGAACATCACTCTTGGCATGATGATTTCAGGCATCTCTCTGATCAAAATCTTCATTCTGACCTGTGTACTGTGAAAACTAGGAAGTGGCATGGTCACATTAATCTCCATGCTCCCTGACACTTGGCAGGCTTCCAAATCACAGTGGAACTCCAGTCTGCAGAACAGATTCCCTTTTCTCTCTCTCTCAGAAGCTGCAGATGTCAGAAGATTCCTTTTAAGTCCTCTGACTGATAGAAGTCAATTTCACTGTGGGGGATTTTGCTTCTCCATAGCTGCTCACTCAGCCCCATTTTTGAAACACTGCATTTATTCATTGTCTCTGAGCCTTCCAAGATGGCACAAATCCTTGGTATTGTGAGAATTTCACAGCTATTCAACTACAGTGTACCTCACTCCCTATAACTGACCAGCCCGACACTCAGTGTTCAAGTTTAAGATCTTTATTCGTGCTATAGCAAGGAAGCCTGCCGGCCACTAGGGGCTCACTGACTCCCTGAACAATGAAATATAATGGCAACTATACCCTTTGACTCAACTACAAGCAATCAACATCTACCAATCAAAGGTGTACATTTGTTTGAAAAAACATCTATGTCCATTCACAGCTAATAATTCCGATTATTTCATTTCTTTCCCACAGTAGTATTAAACTAATTACTCTACATTGGTAATTCTACATTTGCCTAATTACAATATCCAGTTACTAACAAAACATATTTACGTAGTTTAGACTATCAGCAAACAGACACATCTGTGGTCCTTGACTGTTATTCAATGCAGTGACTTATTGTGGTCCATCAAAACATGTCTGTAGTCCTTCACTATTATCTAGAGCAGAGATTCAACAATGGCATCTCTTGTAGTCTTTCCAAATCCTCCCCCGTCCCCTGTTTTTATTGCTTCCATGGCCGTATAGTTTTGGCAGTCTCACAGAGAGCTCTGCTGCACTAAAATGATTTTAATCCCTTCACTTGGAAATCCTTTGAAGTCCATTGCTTTCCTTTGAAGTCCTTTGCTTTCCTTTGAAAATGTTTGCTTTCATTCAATTTCATAGTGCAGTCTAACAAGCCTTTGATTGACAGCATAATGGTTTTTGCACAGCATGCAGTGTTTTTCTTTCCCTTCACAGTTGAATGCATCTGAATGCATCTATACACAGGAACAGGACAAATCCAAGCCTGTCCATTACTGCTCTATTGATCTACTCTCAATCATCAGTAAATTGATGGAAGGGGTATCAACAGTACTATCAAGTGGCACTTTTTCACCATAACCTGCTCAGGGATACTCATTTCGAGTTTCACCAGTGTCACTTAGCTCCTGACCTCATTACAGCCATGGACAAAAGAGCTGAATGTCAGAGGTGAGGTGAGAATGATTGCCTTGAAAGTCAAGGCAGCATTCGACCGAGTATGGCATTAAGGAGCCCCAGCAAAACTGGAGTGAATGGAATCAGGGGGAAAACACTCCACTGGTTCGAGTCATACCTAGTGCAAAGGAAGATGGTTGTGGTGGTTAGAGGTCAATCTTCTCAGCTCCAGGACATCACTGCAGGAGTTCCGTAGGGTAATGTCTTAGGCCCAATTATCTTCAACTGCTTCATCAATGAACTTCCTTCCATCATAAGTTCAGAAGTGGGGATATTCACTGATGACTGCATAATGTTCAGTACCATTTATGACTTTTCAGGTATTGAAGTAATCCATGTCCAAATGCAGAAAGACCTGAACAATATCCAGGCTTAGGCTGACAAGTGGCAAGTGTTATTTGCACCATAAATGTGCCAGGCAATGACCACAAGAGAAGATCTTGGCACCACCAAGGGCAAAGCAAACCCACTTGATTGGCAGCCGATCTACAAATATTCACCCTTCAGCACCTATGCACAGTGGCAGCCATGTGTACCATCTTCACGATGCACTGCAGGAACTCACAAAGATTTCTTAGGCAGCACCTTCCAGATCCACGAGCACTACCATCTAGAAGGACAAGAGCAGCAGATACCTGGAAAAACCACCACCTTCTCTTGGGCCATTAGAGATGGGTAATAAATGCTGACCTTGCTAGCGATGCCCACATCCCATGAACGTATACAAAATCTCAGGTCTTCCTCCACTCAGAAGAACTAAACCTTGATCTCGCCATTCTTGTAAACTAGTACCCATCTCCAATCCCTTCTCCATTTCCTCTCAAATCCATCTCCATGTGTTGAACACACAATGTTCTTTCATTATTCTTCTATCCCTTGGTGGTCATGGGCGAGAATCTGGATTTCAATGGCTCTCCGCTCAAGGAGTCTTCCTCCTTCCTCTCAGCGCAGATTCCAGTTCACCTTTGTGGAGCCAACAAGTTAGACAGAAACCCCAGAAAGGGCTCCTTAGTCCAGCAGTCTACTCCTCCCATACTGCCTCAGGCGCCTCCCATTCAGCTTCGCTTCTACTTTCGATTGACAACAGTATCATATCTTCTGAAGTGCAAGGTAGTGGTTCTATTACTTCAAGACCAGCTTCGATGCTCTCCCTCTCACAATCCAGCCTTCTCCAGTCATGCTCAATTCCAGGTATATATCCCAAACCTGTCTCAAATCTCTTACTCTTGACTGTAAGATCCACAGTTAAATATCCATAGTTAATCCATCTTATCCACTGTAAGATCTCATTCTTCCGGTGGAGCGGGCAGAGAGGGGAGTGATTTTGGAGGGGAGAACTGGAAGATAAGATAAGCTGAGTTTATTTTCACTTACGTTTTTCAGAGTTTTTTTTTCCTGAGCAACAGGAAACCGGAAGTAGGCTACAGAGAGACTTGGGACGGTTTGTAGTTTTTTTTTAAAAAGACACTGACATACAAGGTTCGACCTCATTCTTCCGGTGGAGCGGGCAGAGAGGGGAGTGCTTTTGGAGCAGAGAACTGGAAGATAAGATAAGCTGAGTTGATTTTCACTTACTTTTTTTGGAGCTTTGTTTTCCTGCGCAACAGGAAACAGGAAACCGGAAGTAGGCCGCGGAGAGACCTGAGACGGTTTTTTGCCCAATGAATTTGAACGGGAAGGATGTACAGTGTACAGGAGGATGTGGGTAGTGAGGTCATGAATAAGGTTTCAAAGTCGCAGGAGTGTACCGGCGGGCAGGAAGGTGGTTTGAAGTGTGTCTACGTCAACACAAGGAGCATCTGGAATAAGGTGGGTTGGTACCTGGGATTTCGATGTTGTGGCCATCTCGGAGACATGGATAGAGCATGACAGGAATAGTTGTTGCAGGTTCCAAGGTTTAGATGTTTCAGTAAGATCAGGTAAGGTGGTAAAAGCGGGGGAGGTGTGGCATTGTTAGTCAAGGACAGTATTACGGTGGCAGAAAGGACGTTTGATGAGGACTCGTCTACTGAGGTAGTATGGGCTGAGGTTAGAAACAGGAAAGGAGAGGTCACCCTGTAGGGAGTTTTCTGTAGGTCTCCGAAAAGTTCCAGAGATGTAGTGGGAAGGATTGCAAAGATGATTCTGGATAGGAGTGAAAGTAACAGGGTAGTTGTTATGGGGGACTTTAACTTTACAAATATTGACTGGAAACGCTATAGTTCGAGTACTTTAGATGGGTCAGTTTTTGTCCAATGTGTGCAGGAGGGTTTCCTGACACAGTAGGTAGATATGCCAACAAGAGGCGAGGCCACATTGGATTTGGTACTGGTAATGAACCAGACCAGGTGTTAGATTTGGAGGTCGGTGAACACTTTGGTGATAGTGACCACAATTCGGTTACGTTTACTTTAGCGATGGAAAGGGATAGGTATACACCGCAGGGCAAGTATTATAGCTGGGGGAAAGGAAATTATGATGCGATTAGGCGAGATTTAGGATGTACAGGATGGGGAAGAAAACTGCAGGGGATAGGCACAATTGAAATGTGGAGCTTGTTCAAGGAACAACTACTGTGCGTCCTTGAGACGTATGTGCCTGTCAGACAGGGAGGAAGTGGTCGAGCGAGGGAACCGTGGTTTACTAAAGAAGTTGAATCTCTTGTGAAGAGGAAGAAGAAGACTTATGTAAAGATGAGACGTGAAGGCTCAGTCAGGGCACTTGAGAGTTACAAGTTAGCCAGGAAGGACCTAAAGAGAGAGCTAAGAGGAGCCAGGAGGGGACATGACAAGCCTTTAGCAGGTAGGATCAAGGAAAACCCTAAAGCTTTCTATAGGTATGTCAGGAATAAAAGAATGACTCGGGTAAGATTAGGGCCAGTCAAGGACAGTAGTGGGAAGTTGTGCGTGGAGTCCGAAGAGATAGGAGAGGCGCTAAATGAATATTTTTCATCAGTATTCACGCAGGAAAAAGACAATGTTGTCGAAGAAAATACTGAGATACAGGCTATTAGACTAGACGGGATTGAAGTTCATAAGGAGGAGGTGTTAGCAATTCTGGAAAGTGTGAAAATAGATAAGTCCCCTGGGCCGGATGGGATTTATCCTAGGATTCTCTGGGAAGCCAGGGAAGAGATTGCAGAGCATTTGGCTTTGATCTTTATGTCGTCATTGTCTACTGGAATAGTGCCAGAAGACTGGAGGATAGCAAATGTTGTCCCCTTGTTCAAGAAGGGGAGTAGAGACAACCCTGGTAATTATAGACCAGTGAGCCTTACTTCTGTTGTGGGCAAAGTTTTGGAAAGGATTATAAGAGATAGGATTTATAATCATCGAGAAAAGAACAATTTGATTAGGGATAGTCAATACGGTTTTGTGAAGGGTGACCAAAGAGGTGGATGAGGGTAAAGCAGTTGATGTGGTGTATATGGATTTCACTAAAGCGTTTGATAAGGTTCCCCATGGTAGGCTATTGCAGAAAATACGGAGGCATGGGATTCAGGGTGATTTTGCGGTTTGGATCAGAAATTGGCTAGCTGTAAGAAGACAGAGGGTGATAGTTGATGGGAAATGTTCATCCTGGAGTTCAGTTACGAGTGGTGTATCGCAAGGATCTGTATTGGGGCCACTGCTGTTTGTCATTTTTATAATTGACCTGGATGAGGGCGCAGAAGGATGGGTTAGTAAATTTGCGGATGACACTAAAGTCGGTGGAGTTATGGACAGTGCGGAAGGATGTGGCAGGTTACAGAGGGACATAGATAAGCTTCAGAGCTGGGTTGAGAGGTGGCAAATGGAGTTTAATGCGAAAAAGTGTGAGGTGATTCACTATGGAAGGAGTAACAGGAATACAGAGTACTGGGCTAATGGTAAGATACTTAGTACAAAGAACAAACAAAGAACAAAGAATAATACAGCACAGGAACAGGCCCTTCGGCCCTCCAAGCCCGCGCCGCTCCCTGGTCCAAACTAGACCATTCTTTTGTATCCCTCCATTCCCACTCCGTTCATATGGCTGTCTAGATAAGTCTTAAACGTTCCCAGTGTGTCCGCCTCCACCACCTTGCCTGGCAGCGCATTCCAGGCCCCCACCACCCTCTGTGTAAAACATGTCCGTCTGATATCTGTGTTAAACCTCCCCCCCGTCACCTTGAACCTATGACCCCTCGTGAACGTCACCACTGACCTGGGGAAAAGCTTCCCACCGTTCACCCTATCTATGCCTTGCATAATTTTATACACCTCTATTAAGTCTCCCCTCATCCTCCGTCTTTCCAGGGAGAACAACCCCAGTTTACCCAATCTCTCCTCATAACTAAGCCCCTCCATACCAGGTAACATCCTGGTAAACCTCCTCTGTACTCTATCCAAAGCCTCCACGTCCTTCCGGTAGTGTGGCGACCAGAACTGGACGCAGTACTCCAGATGCGGCCGAACCAACGTTCTATACATCTGCAACATCAGACCCCAACTTTTATACTCTATGCCCCTTCCTATAAAGGCAAGCATGCCATATGCCTTCTTCACCACCTTCTCCACCTGTGACGTCACTTTGAAGGATCTGTGGACTTGCACACCCAGGTCCCTCTGCGTATCTACACCCTTTATGGTTCTGCCATTTATCGTATAGCTCCTTCTTACATTATTTCTATCAAAATGCATCACTTCGCATTCATCAGGATTGAACTCCATCTGCCATTTCTTTGCCCAAATTTCCAGCCTATCTATATCCTTCTGTAGCTTCTGACAATGCTCCTCACTATCTGCAAGTCCTGCCAATTTTGTGTCGTCCGCAAACTTACTGATCACCCCAGTTACACCTTCTTCCAGATCATTTATATAAATCACAAACAGCAGAGGTCCCAATACAGAGCCCTGCGGAACACCACTAGTCACAGGCCTCCAGCCGGAAAAAGACCCTTCCACTACCACCCTCTGTCTTCAGTGACCAAGCCAGTTCTCCACCCATCTAGCCACCTCCCCCTTTATCCCATGAGATCCAACCTTTTTCACCAGCCTACCATGAGGGACTTTGTCAAACGCTTTACTAAAGTCCATATAGACGACATCCACTGCCCTTCTCTCGTCAACCATTTTGGTCACTTCTTCAAAAAACTCCACCAGGTTAGTGAGGCATGACCTCCCTCTCACAAAACCATGCTGACTATCGTTAATGAGTTTATTCCTTTCTAAATGCGCATACATCCTATCTCTAAGAATCTTCTCCAACAACTTCCCCACCACGGACGTCAAGCTCACCGGCCTATAATTACCCGGGTTATCCTTCCTACCCTTCTTAAATAACGGGACCACATTAGCTATCCTCCAATCCTCTGGGACCTCACCTGCGTCCATTGACGAGACAAAGATTTGCGTCAGAGGCCCAGCGATTTCATCTCTCGTCTCCCTGAGCAGCCTTGGATAGATTCCATCAGGCCCTTGGGATTTGTCAATCTTTAAATTCTCTAACAAACCTAACACTTCCTCCTTTGTAATGGAGATTTTCTCCAACGGTTCAACACTCCCCTCCGAGACACTCCCAGTCAACACATCCCTCTCCTTTGTGAATACCGACGCAAAGTATTCATTTAGGATCTCCCCTTCTTCTTTGGGCTCCAAGCATAATTCCCCACTTTTGTCCCTGAGAGGTCCGATTTTTTCCCTGACAACCCTTTTGTTCCTAACGTATGAATAAAATGCCTTGGGATTCTCCTTAATCCTGTCTGCCAAGAACATTTCGTGACCCCTTTTTGCTCTTCTAATTCTCCGTTTGAGTTCTTTCCTATTTTCTTGGTACTCCTCCAGAGCTCCCTCTGTTTTTAGCTGCCTGGACCTACCATACGCCTCTCTTTTCTTTTTGACCAGTCCCTCAATTTCCCTGGTTATCCATGGTTCTCGAATCCTACCCTTCCTATCCTTCTTTTTAACAGACACATGCCTGTCCTGTAGCCCTAACAACTGTTCCTTGAAAGACTCCCACATGCCAGATGTGGATTTACCCTCAAACGACCTCTCCTAATCAAGAGCTGCCAATTTCTGCCTAATCCCACTAAAGTTAGCCTTCCCCCAATCCAACACCTTACCCTTGGGACACCACTCATCCTTTTCCATCACTATCCTAAAGCTAACAGAATTGTGGTCACTATTTGCCACATGTTCCCCTACCGAAACTTTGAAGACCTGACCGGGCTCATTCCCCAGTACGAGGTAGTGTGGATGAGCAGAGAGATCTCGGTGTCCATGTGCATAGATCCCTGAAGGTTGGCACCCAGGTTGATAGGGTTATTAAGAAGGCGTACAGTGTGTTGGCTTTTATTGGTAGAGGGAATGAGTTTTGGAGCCATGATGTCATGTTGCAGCTGTACAAAACTCTGCTGCGGCCGCACTTGGAGTATTGCATACAGTTCTGGTCGCCGCATTATAGGAAGGATGTGGAAGCATTGGAAAGGGTGCAGAGGAGATTTACCAGGATGTTGCCTGGTATGGTGGGAAGGTCTTATGAGGAAAGGCTGAGTGACTTGAGGCTGTTTTCGTTAGAGAGAAGAAGGTTAAGAAGTGACTTAATAGAGGCATATAAGATGATCAGAGGATTAGATAGGGTGGACAGTGTGAACCTTTTTCCTCGGATGGTGATGGCTAGCATGAGGGGACATAGCTTTAAATTGAGGGGTGATGATATAGGACAGATGTTAGAGGTAGGTTCTTTACTCAGAGAGTAGTAAGGGCGTGGAATGCCCTGCCTGCAACAGTCGTGGACTCGTCAACATTAAGAGCATTTAAACGGTCATTGGATAAACATATGGATGATATTGGAATAGTGTAGATTAGAGGGGCTTTAGATTCGTTTCACAGGTTGGCACAACATCGAGGGCCGAAGGGCCTGTACTGCGTTCTATGTTCTATGGTGCTGCAGAACTGCCTCCACTCTCTGATTCATGACTGTAAGGCCAAGGAGTGTCTATACTCTCTGACTCTACTCTGCTAGTCTCTGACCACGGACCTTGAGTTTCAATGAATTCCCTGTTGCTCCCATGACTGAAGACAACATGGCCTCCCTTCCCAATGTCCCCTTTTATGAGTCACCATGTGACCCTTCCCTCTGGGTAACCTGATGTGTTGCATCCTAGGATATTAGAGGAAGTAGCTACAGAGATAGTGGATGTACTGGTAGTAATGTTCCAAGAATTCCTAAATTCTGGAAAACCCTCAAAGGATGAAAGAACAGCCAGTATAATACCATTATCCAAAAAGGGAGGTTGACAAAAACAGGTAACTATAGGCCAGTTATTTGCCATTGACATTGGGAAAATGTTACAATCCATTATAAAGGATGTAATAGCAGAGCATTTAGAAATACATAATATAATCAAGTAGAGTCAGCATGGCTTCATGAAGAGGAAATCATGTCCAAAAAATGTATTAGCATATTTTGAGGCGGTAACATGCAGGATAGATAAAGGGGAACCAGTGGATGTAATATACTTGGATTTCCAAAAAATGTTTGATAATGTACTGCACAAAAGGCTACTCAGTAAGATAAGAGCTCATGGTGTTGGGAGTAGTATATTAGCATGGGTAGAGGATTTGTTAACTAATAGAAGACAGAGAATTGGGATAATAGGGGCATTTTCAGGATAGAACTTGTAACTAGTGGAGTGCCACAGGAATCTGTGCTGAGGCCACGATTTGTTTACAATATATATCAATGATCTGGATGAGGGAAGTGAATGTATTATTGCCAAGTTTGCAAATAACACAAAAATGGGTGGGAGGACAAGTGGTGAGGATAACACAAAGAGTCTACAGAGGGATATAGACAGGTTAAGCAAATGGGCAAAAACTTGGCAGATGGAATATAATGTAGGAAAATGTGAAGTTTTTCACTTTGGTATGAAGGATAAAGGAGCTGAATATTATTTAAATGGAGAAAGATTGAAAAACAGTTTTGGTCCCCTTATCTAAGGAAAGATATGCTGGCGTTGGAAACAGCCTAAAGAAGGTTCATTAGCTGTTGTACCTCTGGATCCAGAAGGAGTCCATCAGTTTAAGGAAGAGTGTTTCCCTTCAGGAAAAGACTGATCAAATGGCCATTCATCTCATTAGTCATTGTTGACCTTGCTGTAAATTAATTCATTGAGACACTTAACAGATAATTACAGTGACGCAGTTAAAAAATATAGATGTGAAGTGTGTTAGCAGGTTCTGAGAATATGACAAAATGCAAGTTGTTTTAGTCTGGTGCAATACAACATTAAAAATGTTTTCTTTCAAAGATCAGATGGCTCATTCTTCATATTCTTCATTCTTCAGTCTGGAAGAGCTTAACAAACTGAAGTCATCTCATGAAGAGGGTGGGCTGGAGATGGCTACACCATTGCTACAGGATAATGTCCATGATCTGGATAATACAGAGCTTAACATTGCAGTGTCAGGAGAATCAGGTGTAGGGAAATCCACCTTCATCAATGCGATGAGAGGACTTCTGAGCGATGATGAGGGAGCAGCTGAAACAGGAACCACAGAAACCACAATGGAACCAATCAGATACAAACATCCCAACCTACCAAATGTTCATTTCTGGGACCTGCCAGGAATGGGAACGACAAAATTTCCAGCGGATACATACCTCAGGGCAATGAAGTTTGAAAGATATGATTTCTTCATCATTATTTCAGCCAGTCGATTCACAGAAAATGATGTAAAACTCGCCAAAGAAATTAAACGGCTGGAGAAGAATTTCTACTTCATTCGATCTAAAATTGATAATGATTTCAATGCAACGAGAAAGGGAAGGAGGAAATTTAATGAAGATGAAGAACTCAAAAAGATCAGGAGTTATTGTGTCAGCAAGTTGGACGAGGCAGGGATCCCATCACCCCGTGTTTTCCTGATATCAAACTTTGATCTGAATCTATATGATTTTCGTCTTTTAAATAATGATCTTGAAGATGATCTTCCCAGTATAAAGAGAAGTGTGTACATCCTGTCCCTTCAAAACCTAAACTTGGAAATTGTAGAGAAGAAAAGGGAAGAGCTGAAAAAACAAATCTGGATGTTGGCAACACTTTCCGGAGCAGTGGGAGCAGTGCCGGTTCCTGGAGTCTCCCTTGCTTGTGACATTGGGATCGTGGTTAAAGGAATAATACATTTCCGTAAATGTCTGGGTCTGGATAATGCCTCTCTTCAAAGACTGGCCAACATGGCAGGAAAACCTGTGGAAGAACTGAAAGCCGTGGTGAAAACTCCTCTGGTGGATGAAATAACTCCAGAGAGAATAATGAGATTACGTTGGGGTCTCGCTTCTGCCACAATTTCAGCAGTTGAGCTCGCTATTAATAACATCCCAATCATTGGATCCATCTTTGGTGCAGGATCATCATTTCTTATGACCTACAAACTGCTGAGTGATGCACTGGATGACCTTACAGAGAATGCACGGAACGTGGTGAAGGTTGCATTTAGGGGTGAAAATGAACTAGAGTAGATATCAGTTCAGATGTTAATGCTGTAGCTCATATATTAAAGGGCCTAACCAATACATTTGCAAGAATTCTACTGAACAATGTTTCATTTTTGCTTAAATCATTCTGGAAATATTCCTCATCTGTTTCTGGGAAGGATTTTCATGGTCGAGCATTTGGAGAAAGGACTTGTCTGGCTGTAACGCAAGGAGAGAAATCAGACTGAGAATTTTAAAAGAACTCACCCAGTATCGCACACACATGCTGCACCCAGACAATTCATTTAAATTAAATACAATTACAAGCAAATCAACCTTATTGCTAATGCCATTTTCCAGCACTTGTCCTATATCCTTGAATGTTATAATATTTCAAGTGCTCATCCAAATATATTTTTAAGGTTGTAAGGTTCCTGGCCTCCACTAACTTCAGTAAGAAGTCTCACAACACCAGGTTAAAGTCCAACAGGTTTATTTGGTAGCAAATACCATAAGCTTTCGGAGCTTGCTGCTCCTTCGTCAGATGGAGTGGTCTCTGTTCTCCAACAGTGCACAGACACAGAAATCAAGTTACAGAATACTAATTAGAATGCAAATCTCTACAGCCAGCCAGGTCTTAAAAGGTACAGATAATGTGGTTGGAGGGAACATTAAACACAGGTTAAAGAGATGTGTATTGTCTCCAGACAGAACAGCTGGTGAGATTATGCAAGACCAGGGGCAAGCTGTGGGGGTTACGGATAATGTGACATAAATTCAACATCCCGGTTTAGGCCATCCTCATGTGTGCGGAACTTGGCTATCAGTTTCTGCTCAGTGACTCTGCGCTGTCGTGTGTCGTGAAGGCCGCCTTGGAGAACGCTTACCTGAAGATCCAAGGCTGAATGCCCATGACTGCTGAAGTGCTCCCCCCAAGGAAGAGAACAGTCTTGCCTGGTGATTGTCGAGCAGTGTTCATTCATCCGTTGTCGTAGCGTCTGCATGGTTTCCCCAATGTACCATGCCTCGGGACATCCTTTCCTGCAGCGTATCAGGTAGACAACGTTGGCCGAGTTGCAAGAGTATGTACCGTGTACCTGGTAGATGGTGTTCTCATGTGAGATGATGGCATCCGTGTCGATGATCCGGCACGTCTTGCAGAGGTTGCTGTGGCAGGGTTGTGTGGTGTCATGGTCACTGTTCCCCTGAAGGCTGGGTAGTTTGCTGCGGACAATGGTCTGTTTGAGGTTGCGTGGTTGTTTGAAGGCAAGAAGTGGGGGTGTGGGGATGGCCTTGGCGAGATGTTCGTCTTCATCAATGACATTACTGTGTTTACCCCAGTCCAACGCCGGCATCTCCACATCTCCACTAACTTCCCAGGCAGCACATTCCGGATTCCCACCACCCTCTGAGTAATTTTTTTTTCCCTCAAGTCTTTTCTGAATCTCCTGTCCTTTACCCTACAACTATGCCCCCTTGAGATTGACCCCTCAACCAAGGGGAACAGCTGCTCCCTACTCACCCAGTCCATACCCCTCATAATCTTATACACCTCAATCATGTCTACCTCAGTGTTCCTGTTGGATTGATAACAAGAGCATCATTGCTGAAATGGACGACCCCGGTGGAGACAAAACCCATGGATACTGTGGGATTGATTCTCTGAGTGTAAGTAGCCCCTATTTCACCCACATAGATTTCATTCGCACCAAACTTTATCCGCAATAGGTGAATAAGCCACAGTGCAAGCTTATTGCCAGTGTACTCCGATCACAATATTATCAAGCTACAAGTTATTTTTCAGTGCCGTTAAAACCTTTCACCCGCTTCACCACACATTCCTGTACACATTGCTTTTTGAATCACTGCATCATGCACTATCCATCTGAAATGGAATGAATTCTCTGTTGCTTTTTTGAATTTTTTCCAACTCCGTTGGATCTTATTTTTACCTGAGAAGCAGTGCCTACAGACAATGAGACAGCAGAGAAAGAGGGTACAGGAACAGCCTAATGTTAATGCAAGACGCTGCAATGCTGCAAATCTGAGATAAAAACAGAAAATGTTGGAATTGCTCAGCCAATTATGCCTCAACCATGAAGAGAGAAACAGGGATTTTCCAGTCCTGCCGGGAGTTGCAGTGGAATCGGAAAATCCCATCCAGAGTTTCAGGTTGACGACATTCATCAGAAAGATGGCAGACAAAGAGTTATTTCAACTCCATTGAGGAGCAATGCTTTACAAGGCTCTATCTGGCCATAGACACTGTGACTGGGGTCTGTATCCCTGTGTCTTAGAGGGGCAGTCACCAGTACCAACCAACATTATTACCATAGAAGGGAGAGTAACAAAAGCTCCCACTACTGCCATATATTCACTGGTGTCATCACCAACACCTACCATTGTCACGGCACATTGATCAGGAGAGTGAATGAAACTCACTGCCAGAATGATGGCCGACACATTAGTTCCAGCTGGCTAGGAAGAGGGAAAGCAAAATGATTGGTAATAGCAGCAGAAGAGCAGTTACTGTGGGAGGAGAGGTGAGGGAATGTGTTACACCAACTCACTGGAACCTCATGTGCTGCAATGTCACTGATATGAACAAAGGATTGATGTTACTGATGTGAAATATTGTATTTTTAATCTACAATTGGCTGCCAGATCAATTAAACTTAATCAATGTTTATCCACATGTAACAATTCTTGTCAAACAATAATTGCAACTTTAAAAAATTCTATGCTAAAGGCTCTATATAAATGCAAACATTTTTCTTTATTAATTTTGAAAGAATGTTTATCTGTCATTATCAGGATGGTAGTCTGATCAAGTGATGAACAATGTAATTCTACCACAGCCTATTCTGAATATCAATATGATGTTGCTTATCCAACTGAAATGTATTGTGGGAAGTGCTGGAGTGAATCAGATACGACAATGTGGGCATTGCTATTGAAACCATACTGTACCAACTCAGACTGGTCATATCTGCACACCATGTAATGATACAATAAATGTTCAGTTCCTCTTCTTGAAGATTGTTCTGAGTATTTATTTGTCACTAGCTGCATTGAAGCAGGAATGGAGGAATAGGTAAGCATAATGTTGGAGTTGAACAAGAAAGAGTAGGAGAAGGTGATTTGGACATGGAGCAGGGGTTTGGGGGGAATGCCTGAAAAGTGACCCTGCTCAGGATTTGGGGAGGGGCCTCCATCAAAGGCCTCCTATTAACATTGCCATCTGCTCCCCACCCCACCTCCCAAACGAAGTCTGACCCCTGCAGGTGATCACTCCGCCCCTGACTTTACCACCAACACCTCCAACCCCCATCTTCCCAACCCCCTTCATGCAACCTTTCCACCCCACATTGAATCCTTTATACTTACCTGGTCCTGACTTAAACCCTGGGAAATATTTGCAGTCCTCATCCTATACACTGCAACTTGTGGTATCGTTGGGACTATAGAGGTGTTAGGCAATCAGATTGGATGGCAGGTATCTGAGCTGGGATTTCCTTCTGACTGAGGGGAGGGAATTCCAATGGAAGCTCTTTGGAGTGTGAAATGACCGCAGAGCAGTCAGTATTGGTCAGAATATGTTTGCTACCGACTCCTTGCTTGGCAGGAAGGCAAAAGCCATCATCCTAAAGATCTTGCCATGGTTACATTACAGATGTGATTGGCAAATGTCTGAACACAGGGTGGGATTCTTATTCTGGAGACCCACTGTGCTGGAGGGTGGGTTTCATGGCACCTTTCCTGTTGGGTGGTGGGGCAGGAAATCATGCCCAACCTTTAGTTCTGAAGCTCATTAATTATACATCAATGAGTTGCTCTCCAAATTACAAGATGGGGCAGGCACTTATTCTTCCTCTCTGCCATTACTTAATGAGATAGAAGGTCTGGACGCCATGAAGGATGCAAAGCTGATTTTAATATTTAAATCTGCATTTCCATATAATTAGTGAGTCTCGGACATAATCATCTGGGTTCATTTATCTTAGCGGCCTTGCCAGTGAAGGTCCTCACCCGAGAAGATCACGTATGATCCCCATCAACAGGGACTTGACGTGGTGGCCTCATCAGTAGGACCAGAGGCGAGAGAGGACCTCAGGGTGGTTAGGGGCAGGGATGGGCAGTGCCCCTTGGGCAGTGTCAGGCCGGGCACTGCCCACCGGGCACTGAGCAGTGCCAAGGGATGGGGACATGATGGGGCAAGGCCTAAGGGGAGGTGGGCGGGTGGGGAAGCTATGCACTTTGCAACTGGGGATCGGTGGGGAGGAGGATGCTGCAATCTCTGCAATCAGTGATCAACCAGGGCAGCGATCACCTGGGTCGAGGAGGGGGGTGGAGGTGTGATTGGCTGCGGGTGGGGGGTGGGTGGGAGGGTATATCCAGGAGTAGGGGGGGGGGCGCAAACAGCGGGAGAGGCCAGTGATCTGGGGGCCGTAGGCAATATCCTGGGCACCTTGGCCTCCCTCCAGGAGCCCCATCTCCACAGGGAGTCAGGCAAGGGCTCTTGGGCACTCATAGGGAGGAAGATCAGCAGATGGAGACCCTGGGGCCATCCATCCAGGTCCAGCTGATCCCATTCCCCTCTGCCTGTGGCCCCATTGTTGTATATTAGACTCACTGGGCTGTTGCACGGTCTGGTCATGTGTATGGTTCGTGATGTCATTGACTAATTCATGGGATTTTGCCTAGTCTAGATCCAACCTTTGTCGAGTCAACAACTATTGAATAAACCTGTTCTGTTGTTTTTGAACCCATTTACGTTTTATCACTTTGCATTCTTTAATCCTTGAACAACTGCAGTATATAACACCCATCAACTCCAGCCAAGGAAGGTGCAACTGACCCATAACAGGAGATCCAAAACAGGTGGGACCTTCCAGGTCTCAGTCCTCTAGGGGACCCCCACCAACATTATCAAAGGCAATAGGGATAGAGCGGTCCTTAAACTGCCTCCATCTCTGCTGCGGATATCGGGGATGTACCACAATGTCGCAGAAATGTTAGAAAAATGAGGAAATCTTATAGGCCGGTGAGCTTGACGTCCGTGGTGGGGAAGTTGTTGGAGAAGATTCTTAGAGATAGGATGTATGCGCATTTAGAAAGGAATAAACTCATTAACGATAGTCAGCATGGTTTTGTGAGAGGGAGGTCATGCCTCACTAACCTGGTGGAGTTTTTTGAAGAAGTGGCCAGAATGGTTGACGAGGGAAGGGCCATGGATGTCGTCTATATGGACTTTAGTAAAGCATTTGACAAAGTCCCTCATGGCAGGCTGGTGAAAAAGGTTGGATCTCATGGGATAAAGGGGGAGGTGGCTAGATGGGTGGAGAACTGGCTTGGTCACAGAAGACAGAGGGTGGTAGTGGAAGGGTCTTTTTCCGGCTGGAGGCCTGTGACTAGTGGTGTTCCGCAGGGCTCTGTATTGGGACCTCTGCTGTTTGTGATTTATATAAACGATCTGGAAGAAGGTGTAACTGGGGTGATCAATAAGTTTGCGGACGACACAAAATTGGCAGGACTTGCAGATAGTGAGGAGCATTGTCAGAAGCTACAGAAGGATATAGATAGGCTGGAAATTTGGGCAAAGAAATGGCAGATGGAGTTCAATCCTGATAAATGCGAAGTGATGCATTTTGGTAGAAATAATGTGGGGAGGAGCTATACGATAAATGGCAGAACCATAAAGGGTGTAGATATGCAGAGGGACCTGGGTGTGCAAGTCCACAGATCCTTGAAGGTGACGTCACAGGTGGAGAAGGTGGTGAAGAAGGCATATGGCATGCTTGCCTTTATAGGACGGGGCATAGAGTAGAAAAGTTGGGGTCTGATGTTGCAGATGTATAGAACGTTGGTTCGGCCGCATTTGGAATACTGCGTCCAGTTCTGGTCGCCACACTACCAGAAGGACGTGGAGGCTTTGGAGAGAGTACAGAGGAGGTTTACCAGGATGTTGCCTGGTATGGAGGGGCTTAGTTATGAGGAGAGATTGGGTAAACTGGGGTTGTTCTCCCTGGAAAGACGGAGGATGAGGGGAGACTTAATAGAGGTGTATAAAATTATGCAAGGCATAGATAGGGTGAACGGTGGGAAGCTTTTCCCCAGGTCGGTGGTGACGTTCACGAGGGGTCATAGGTTCAAGGTGACGGGGGGGGAGGTTTAACACAGATATCAGAAGGACATATTTTACACAGAGGGTGGTGGGGGCCTGGAATGTGCTGCCAGGCAAGGTGGTGGAGGCGGACACACTGGGAACGTTTAAGACTTATCTAGACAGCCATATGAACGGAGTGGGAATGGAGGGATACAAAAGAATGGTCTAGTTTGGACCAGGGAGCGGCACGGGCTTGGAGGGCCGAAGGGCCTGTTCCTGTGCTGTATTGTTCTTTGTTCTTTGTTCTTTGTAGATCACGGGTGTTTACTCATGCACCTTTGTAAATACATTTACGGTTCATGAGAATGGTCTTGTCATTTGAAAATGTGCATATGTATCTCAGTGACCTCTAACTGTGAGGGTGATCCATGCTCTCACTCAGTGTTCACCTCCCTTTGTGAACCTCACCTTCATGTGTAGCTGGGTCATGATAGTTACTTGTGTTATGTCCGGGAGATGGGTCAAACTCTACTGGAAGTGTTTGTTAGTAACTTCGATTCTTTACAAGACAACATGGAGTTAGGTATACTCAACAGCCTCGGAACGTTAGCTGTAATTGTCTCTCCAATGGAGAAGGCTGTCTTCATTATTAGCACAGAAGCACAAGACCTGCAGCCATATGCTCTCTCCAACCATATACACACATCTCAGTGTCCGCTAAAAGTTTTTCATTAAAGTGGCAACAACTGTATCAAGCCCTTCGATGTAGCATTTGTTTTGTTGTACCAACTTTCATTTCTCAACACACATAGATACAGGATTCGCCATTGACCTTTCCAAAGATTAGAGCCCAGTGAATCATGAGGGTTGAAGATGCAAGACCGAATGCTGAACTTGCACTTCATCTGACTGGTTGTTTGGACCTTTGAGTGCAGTGACATGGCATCAAGGGACAGGAGGAAAGTGGTTGTGTCCCTTTGTCTACATCTTACTCCTCCCTAGAATCTTGTGGTTATGTGTGACACAGGCATGTCTTCAACGTCTTGCCTCTTCCATGGCATCTCTCATTTCTGTCTTCAGGTTCCTGATCTTGGAGCTCTGCAAGATCTGAAGAGCTCTCAGCCTGCTCCATATCTCCCTCTGGAACGGAATTCCCCCTTTGAAGCAGCTCATGAAAGACTCAAAAGACCATGCTCGTGTGGGACACCCTCTGTGCAGAGCCCCAGCTGAGCAATCCAAACATCTTCCAGATGCCAATGGTCTGCTCAATGGATTGTTTGACCAATGTGCCATGTTGTATCTTTCCTCTGAGGAACTCTGACAACGCATAGGGCTATCGATTGAGCGGCTACCGCTTATTCCCAAGCAGCTGGTGCTGTAATCTCCAAGGCCCCCCAGTCCATGAGGCATTAGATCCTTCTGGCAGGTATGACCAGTCAGCTCTCTTGACAAGCGCAGACGGGCACAGCATTGCTTTCCGCTCATCTCCAGATAGGAGAATCTTCTTCGTTAGATGTTTGGTCGTGCAAGTTACCTCCATGAGATGGGTCAAATTTCCTCATCCTCTGGTTGTTGCTGGGGCTCCACTGAACCACAGATCTCAGGACAGGCCTCCTCTTGAACCTGCACTCGGTGACACCGGGCCCTTCCCTTTCTCCTCAGCCACATCACTGCCACTAAGAAGGCAGGATTGAACACAGCCTCCATTGTTCAATCCGCATTCTTCCTGTGGACTGAATGATGCAGTAGATTACTGAGCGCTGGGCAAATAGAATAAAGCTCCCATTTGAATGCAAGAAAGCTAATGTTATGCCTGAGAGCTGTGTCTGAACTACTTGCTTTTCACTGATACAGCCTTGCAGCTGGGGAAAACACTAGCAGATCTTGGTAATCAAGATGCCAACCCTGATACCTGACATCTCAATCCCACAGAAGCTGGAGGAGGTTTGAACACATTCATGAAAGGTGACACCTCACCAAAGGCAATTCTGTAATCTCTGATCTGGTATTCAATGGCATTACCATTGCTGAATCCCCTACTATCAACATCCTGGGGGACCATTGTCCAGAAACTGAACTGGATGAGCCATGGCAGTTCTGTACAGAAGGTGACTTGTCACTGACTTACTAATTTTTTTTTTAACAAGCAGTAATTTTTTTTCTATAGGGGGTGACAGTGACATCAAGATGCAAAGTTGTCTTTATTAAGAATAAAGCCCCTCGAAACAGATCCACCAATCTTGTGAGTTCCCTATTGTTCCAAATGTCAAAAGCATGCTGCATGAGACCTGGAGAGAACATAGATCTTCCCTCTCACTCACAACCAATTCTTCAATTTCAGAGTATTAGTAATTATTGGGTTCTCACATCTTTCTGGTACTGTCTTAAAATCTCTATGAAACAAAATAATTTGTGAAGAATATTTAACCTGACAAACCTCAATGTTAAGCCAAATGGAAGTGGGGTCCCTTCTTATCCATTCCCATTTAAATCTCAGATGTGAGGCTAGCTGATAAAGTTTTGTATTAGGCACATCAAGGCCCCCTTTTGAACTTGGAAGTTGTAACTTGGCCTGTATTGATTGAGCTCTATTTTTGTTCAATATGAAGGAGCTAAAGGCCCATGTATTTCTTTCAGGACCATAGCAGAAACATCTGTGGAGGATAAAGCAACCTTGGTAATACATTCATAGAATCATAGAAACTCTACAGTGTAGAAGGAAGCCATTCGATCCATCGAATCTGCAGAGACAACGATCCCACCCAAGCCCTATCCCCGCTTAGTTACCCTGCTAATGCCTCTAACCTATCACTTCCCTAGACACTAAGGGTTAATTTAGCATGTCCAATCAACCTAACCTGCACATCTTTGGATTGTGGGAGGATACTGGAGCACCCGGAGGAAACCCACGCAAACACAGGGAGAATGTGCAAACTCCACACAGACAATGACCCAAATTGGGAATCGAACTCAGGTTCCTGGAGCTGTGAGGCAGCCATGTTAACCACTGTGCCACTGTGCCGCACCCTTACCGCATCTTAATTAATGCTATCCTGCCCAGCCACGTTATAGGTAAAGAGGTCCAACGATAGAGCCATCTCTCCCGCTCTCTTGCCCCTGCAGGGAAGAGCAATCTGTGGCTGGTAGTGTACCAGTGATGGTGTATCCCTTTACAGGCCCAGCTTGGTCCTTCTCCAGTGTCTCCTCTTGGACTTGTACTGATCTTGTAGCCGGTTTTCATGCAGATCCACTGTGGAATCGGCCGGTTCTGCTTCATTTTCTTAGCGAGGAATCACTTCATCCTGAAGGTTTTGTGGGATGGCATGGCCGCACGTCCACTCCGGGAGGAGGGATCGGCCACAGACTGGCAGTGGACACCACCCCGACCAGAGAATGATCTGGGTCCCGCCCCCCTCCCACCCCACCTTCTCCTCCCACCTCCCTCCCCCCCGCCCCCCCCCGTCCACCCTAAGAAGGAGGATTCCAGGCGCGGATCTATTTGACGCCCAGATTCGGCACGTAGGGCCTGATTTTACCATTTTGAGTCGAAGTGCCGGATCCGGGCGTCAAATAGATCCGCGCCTGGAATACTCTTTCCAGCGCGCCCATACGCGTTTTGCCAGCTCCGGTCCGATTCGCGCTGTGGGCGGGGCTTAGCGCTGGCGGACCGATTGGAGCTCTGAACTGCGCATGTGCAGTTTGAAACAAATCTGACAGAGCGCGCCCGGGCGCGGAAAAGAAGAGCAGAAAGCGGAGAGAGCAGCTCCCTGACAATCATCCTGTGGGTGAGGGGGGCGGGGGGGGGGGGGTTGAGGGGTGGGGGGATGGGAGGAGGAGGGGGGGAGGACCCAGATCATCCTCTGGTCGGGGGGTGGGGTGGGAGGAAGGTGAGTGCGACCCAGATCATCCCCTGGTCGGGGGGGGGGGCGGGTGGGACCAGATCATCACCTAGTCGGGGGGGGGGAGGGTGTTGGGGGATCTGCCGCCAGTCTGCGGCCGATCGGTGGGGAGGGAGGGGGCAGGAGGGTCCGCTGCCACTCTGCGGGCGATCCCTCCTCCCCACCGGAGGAACGAATCCCTCCTGCCGCAGCGGACGTGCGGCCATGCCATCCCACAAAACCTTCAGGATGAAGCGATTCCTCGCTATGAAGATGAAGCAGAACCGGCCGATTCCACAGTGGATCCGCATGAAAACCGGCTACAAGATCAGTACAAGTCCAAGAGGAGACACTGGAGAAGGACCAAGCTGGGCCTGTAAAGGCATACACCATCTCTGGTACACTACCACTCCGGCAGGAGGTATTCGTTCCTCCGATGGGAAGAACGGATCGCCCGCAGAGTGGCAGCGGACCCCCCTGCCCCCTCCCTCCACACCGATCGGCCGCAGACTGGCAGCGGACCCCCCCCTGACCAGAGGATGATCTGGGTCCCCCTGCTCCCCCCCCCCCGCCCCCCGAAGAGGATGATCTGGGTCAGAGAGCCGTTGGAGGCTCTGACCCCACTCTTCGGAAGCTGCAGCGATGACTTCAGACTTTTATTTTGCAGGTCGCTTACAGTGCGGATGCGGAACGGACAAGAAGACGGTAAAGTGGGATTTTGCGGTAAGGTCAGGCGCGCCGTTCATTAGAACATAGAAAAGCTACAGCACAAACAGGCCCTTCGGCCCACAAGTTGCGCCGAACAATTTCCTTATCTTCCAGGCTCATCTATAACCCTCTATCTTACTAACCTCCATGAACCTATCCAAAAGTCTCTTAAAAGACTCAATCGAATCCGCTTCCACCACCACGAACGGCAGCCGATTCCACACACCCACCACCCTCTGAGTGAAAACCTTACCCCTAACATCTCCTCTATACCTACTCCCCAGCACCCTAAACCTGTGACCTCTTGTGACAACCATTTCAGCCCTGGGTAAAAGCCTCTGAGAATCCACTCTATCAATACCTCTCAACATCTTATACACCTCTATCAGGTCACCTCTCATCCTTCACCTCTCCAAGGAGAATAGATCTAGCTCTCTCAACCTATCCTCATGAGGCATACCACTTAATCCCGGCAACATCCTTGTAAATCTCCTCTGCACCCTTTCTATGGCTTCCACATCCTTTCTGTAATGAGGCGACCAGAACTGGGCACAATACTCCAGGTGGGGTCTGACCAGGGTCCTATACAGCTGCAGCATTATCTCCCGATTTCTAAACTCAATTCCTCTATTGATGAACGCCAGTATTCCATATGCCTTCTTAACCACAGCCTCTACCTGTGACGCCGCTTTGAGCGTCCTATGAACCCAGACCCCAAGATCCCTCTGTTCTTTCACACTGCCAAGTGTCTTACCCTTAATATTATATTCTTCCATTCTATTCGCCAAACTGAACCACCACACACTTATCTGGGTTGAAGTCCATCTGCCACTTCTCCACCCAGTCTTGCATCTTATCTATGTCTCGTTGCAACTGCTGACATCCCTCTACACTATCCACAACACCTCCAACCTTTGTGTCATCAGCAAACTTGCCAACTCATCCTTCCACTTCCTCATCCAGGTCATTTATAAAAATCAAAGAGCAAGGATCCCAGAACGGATCCCTGGGGCACCCCACTGGTGACCGACCTCCACTCTGAAAAAGACCCATTTACAACCACTCTTTGCCTTCTGTGGGCAAGCCAGTTCTGAATCCACAAAGCAATGTCCCCTTGTATCCCATGCCCCTTCACTTTCTCCATAAGCCTTGCATGGGGCACCTTATCAAATGCCTTACTGAAATCCATATAAACCACATCTACCGCTCTTCCCCCATTCTAGTCACATCTTCAAAAAACTCAATCAGACTCGGAAGGCATGATCTGCCTTGGACAAAGCCGCGCTGGGTACTTCTGATCATACTATTCTTTCCAAATGTTCATAAATCCTGCCTCTCAGGATCTTCTCCATCAACTTACCAACCACTGAGGCTAGATTCACCGGTCTATAATTTCCCGGGCTATCTCTGCTCCCTTTCTTGAATAACGGAACCACATCTGCCATCCTCCAATCCTCTGGAACCTCTCCCGTCTCCATTGACGACGCAAAGATCATCGCCAGAGGATCAGCAATCTCTTCCCTCACCTCCCACAGTAACCTGGGTTACATCCCATCCAGTCCCGGCGATTTATCTAACTTGATGCTTTTCAACAGCTCCAACACATTCTCTTTCCTAATGCCCACATGCTCAATCTTCTCAGTCCACTGCAAGTCTGCACTGCAACTACCAAGATCCCTTTCCACTGTGAATACTGAAGCAAAGTATTCATTGAGTACCTCTGCTATTTCAACCGGTTCAATACAGACTTTCCCACCGTCACATTTGATAGGTCCCTACTCCTTCACATCTTATCCTCTTGCTCTTCACATACTTGTAGAATGCCTTGGGGTTTTCCTTTATCCTGTCTGCCAAGGCCTTCTCATGTCCCCTCCTGGCTCTTCTAATTTCCCTCTTTAGTTCCTTCCTACTAGTCATATACTCTTCTAGATTTCTAAAATTACCTAGTTCCCTGAACCTTTTGTAGGCTTTTCTTTTCTTCCTGACTAAATCCGTTACAGCTTTCATGCACCACGGTTCCTGTAACCTACCATAACTCCCCTGTCGCACTGGAACATTGCCGTGCAGAGCTTCGATACATTTCTTCCATACATTTCCCTGAGAAAACCTCCTTCCAATTTATGCCTCTAATTTCCTGCCTAATAGCATCATAGTTGACCTTACTCCAGATAAACACTTTCCTAGCTCGGCAGATCCTATCTCTCTCCAATGCTAGTGTAAAGGAGATAGAGTTATGATCACTATCCCCAAAATGCTCTCCCACTGATAGATCTGACACCTGCCCAGGTTCATTCTCTAATATCAAATCAAGCACAGCCTTTCCTCTTGTAGGCTTATCCACATACTGTGTCAGGAAGCTCTCCTGAACACACCTAACAAACTCCTCTCCAAGGGATATTCCAATTGATATTTGGGAAATTAAAATCTCCCATCACGACCACTCTGTTATTATCACATCTCTCCAGAATCTGCTTCCCAATTTGCTCCTCTCTGCTACTATTGGGCGGCCTATAGGAAACACCCAGTAAAGTTACTGACCCCTTCCTGTTCCTAACCTCCACCCACAGAGATGCCATAGACAATCCCTCTGTGGCATCCATCTTTTCTACAGCCGTGACACTATCCCTGATCAACAGTGCCACTCCTCCACCTCTTTTGCCTCCTTCCCTGTCCCTCCTGAAACAGTCGATTTAAATGCATGCAAATGCATTTAAATCGTTGGGCCGCCCGATTCGGGCCCGGGCCGGACCCGCACCCGAATTGGGTGTCAGTAAATCCGCGATCTGCTCACAACCGGGTGTAGATCGCGGTATAGGCCCAACGCCCAACTTTACCTAAAACGGGCGCGAAGATTTGGTAAAATCGGGCCCTTAGACTCAAAATAGAACATAGAAAATAGAACAGTACAGCACAGAACAGGCCCTTCGGCCCACGATGTTGTGCCGAGCTTTATTTGAAGCCAAGATCAAGCTATCCCACTCCCTATCATCCTGTTGTGCTCCATGTGCCTATCCAATAACCGCTTAAAAGTTCCTAAAGTGTCTGACTCCACTATCACTGCAGGCAGTCCATTCCACACCCCAACCACTCTCTGAGTGAAGAACCTACTTCGGACATCCTTCCTATATCTCCCACCATGAACCCTATAGTTATGCCCCCATGTAATAGTTCCATCCACCCGAGGAAATAGTCTCTGAACGTTCACTCTATCTATCCCCTTCATCATTTTATAAACCTCTATTAAGTCTCCCCTCAGCCTCCTCCGCTCCAGAGAGAACAGCCCCAGCTCCCTCAACCTTTCCTCATCAGACCTACCCTCCAAACCATGCAGCATCCTGGTAGATCTCCTTTGCACTCTTTCCAGCGCTTCCACATCCTTCTTTTAGTGAGGTGACCAGAACTGCACACAATATTCCAAATGTGGTCTCACCAAGGTCCTGTACAGTTGCAGCATAACCCCACGGCTCTTAAACTCCAACCCCCTGTTAATAAAAGCTAACACACTATAGGCCTTCTTCACAGCTCTATCCACTTGAGTGGCAAACTTTAGAGATCTGTGGATATGGACCCCAAGATCTCTCTGTTCCTCCACAGTCTTCAGAACCCTACCTTTGACCCTGTAATCCACATTTAAATTAGTCCTACCAAAATGAATCACCTCACATTTATCAGGGTTAAACTCCATTTGCCATTTTTCAGCCCAGCTTTGCATCCTATCTATGTCTCTTTGCAGCCTACAACAGCCCTCCACCTCATCCATTACTCCACCAATCTTGGTGTAATCAGCAAATTTACTGATCCACCCTTCAGCCCCCTCCTCTAAGTCATTCATAAAAATCACAAATAGCAGAGGACGAAGCACTGATCCCTGTGGCACTCCACTAGCAACCTGCCTCCAGTCCGAAAATTTTCCATCCACCACCACCCTCTGTCTTTGATCAGATATGATGTGGAGATGCTGGCGTTGGACTGGGGTAAACACAGTAAGAAGTTTAACAACACCAGGTTAAAGTCCAACAGGTTTATTTGGTAGCAAAAGCCACACAAGCTTTCGGAGTTCCAAGCCCCTTCTTCAGGTGAGTGGGAATTCTGTTCACAAACAGGGCATATAAAGACACAAACTCAATTTACATGAATAATGGTTGGAATGCGAATACTTACAACTAATCAAGTCTTTAAGAAACAAAACAAGACAGCTAGTGAAACTCTGTGGGGGTTACAAATAGTGTGACATGAACCGACATGATCCGGCACGTCTTGCAGAGGTTGCTGTGGCAGGGTTGTGTGGTGTGTGCCGGATCATCGACACAGATGCCATCATCTCACGTGAGAACACCATCCACCAGGTACACGGTACATACTCTTGCAACTCGGCCAACGTTGTCTACCTGATACGCTGCAAGAAAGGATGTCCCGAGGCATGGTACATTGGGGAAACTATGCAGACGCTGCGACAATGGATGAATGAACACCACTCGACAATTACCAGGCAAGACTGTTCTCTTCCTGTTGGGGAGCACTTCAGCGGTCACGGGCATTCGGCCTCTGATATTCGGGTAAGCGTTCTCCAAGGCGGCCTTCGCGACACATGACGGCGCAGAGTCGCTGAGCAGAAACTGATAGCCAAGTTCCGCACACACGAGGACGGCCTCAACCGGGTTATTGGGTTCATGTCACACTATTTGTAACCCCCACAGAGTTTCACTGGCTGTCTTGTCTGGAGACAATACACATCTTTTTAGCATGTCTTGATGCTCTCTCCACTCACGTTGTTTTGTTTCTTAAAGACTTGATTAGTTGTAAGTATTCGCATTTCAACCATTATTCATGTAAATTGAGTTTGTGTCTTTATATGCTCTGTTTGTGAACAGAATTCCCACTCACCTGAAGAAGGGGCTTGGAGCTCCGAAAGCTTGTGTGGCTTTTGCTACCAAATAAACCTGTTGGACTTTAACCTGGTGTTGTTAAACTTCTTACTTTGATCAGATAGCCAGTTACCTATCCAATCGGCCAACTTTCCCCCTATCCTACACATCCTTACTTTCATCATAAGCCGACCATGGGGGACCTTATCAAACGCCTTCCTAAAATCCATGTATATGACATCAACTGCCCTACCTTCATCAACACACTTAGTTACCTCCTCAAAAAATTCTATCAAATTTCTGAGGCACGACTTGCCCTTCACAAATCCGTGCTGACTATCCCGGATTAATCCGCATCTTTCTAAATGGTCGTAAATTCCATCCCTAAGGACCTTTTCCATCAACTTACCAACCACCGAAGTAAGACTAACCGGTCTATAATTACCAGGTTCATTTCTATTCCCTTTCTTAAACAGAGGAACAACATTTGCCACTCTCCAGTCCTCTGGCACTATCCCCGTGGACAGTGAGGACCCAAAGATCAAAGCCAAAGGCTCTGCAATCTCATCCCTTGCCTCCCAAAGAATCCTAGGATATATTTCATCAGGGGACTTATCGACCTTCAGTTTATTCAAAACTGCTGGTACATTCTCCCTCCGAACATCTACTTCCTCCAGCCTATTAGCCTGTAACACCTTCTCTTCCTCAAAAACATGGCCCCTCTCCTTGGTGAACACTGAAGAAAAGTATTCATTCATCACTTCGCCTATCTCTACTGACTCCATACACAAGTTCCCACTACTGTCCTTGACCGGTCCTAACCTCACCCTGGTTATTCTTTTATTCCTCACATAAGAGTAAAAAGCCTTGGGGTTTTCCTTGATTCGACCCGCCAAGGACTTCTCATGTCCCCTTCTAGCTCTCCTAAGCCCCTTTTTCAGCTCATTCCTTGCTAACTTGTAACCCTCAATCGAGTCATCTGAACCTTGTTTCCTCATCCCTACATAAGCTTCCCTCTTCCTTTTTACAAGACATTCCGCCTCTTTTGTGAACCATGGTTCCCTCACTCGGCCATTTCCTCCCTGCCTGATAGGGACATACCTATCAAGGACACACAGTATTTGTTCCTTGTAAAAGTTCCACTTTTCATTAGTGCCTTTCCCTGACAGTTTCTGTTCCCATCTTATGCTCCCTCAATCTTGCCTAATCGCATCATAATTACCTCTCCCCCAATTATAAACCTTGCCCTGCCGTACGGCCCTATCCCTCTCCATTGCAATAACAAAAGACACCGAATTGTGGTCACTATCTCCAAAGTGCTCTCCCACAACCAAATCTAACACTTGGCCCGGTTCATTTCCCAGTACCAAATCCAGTGTGGCCCCACCTCTTGTCGGCCTATCCACATATTGTGTCAGGAAACCCTCCTGCACACACTGCACAAAAACTGCCCCATCCGAACTATTCAACCTACAAAGGTTCCAATCAATATTTGGAAAGTTAAAGTCCCTCATGACAACTACCCTCTGACTCCCACACCTATCCATAACCTGCTGAGCAATTTCTTCCTCCACATCTCTATTACTATTTGGTAAAATGGTAAAATCAGGCCCATAGTCTCAGACTTGGCAAAATTAATTTCATAACCTGAGAGGGAGTCAATAATGTTAATAATGACAGGAACAGAAATTTCAGGCTCAGACAAAAATAATCAAACATTATCAGATTACGACTTAATCTTTTGCTGCTTTCCATGAATAGCAAAACCAAATACTGAAGGGTTCTGTCTAATTGCCTCACCTAAGAGCCCTACAGCAATTTATAAAGCACTTGTGTCCATTTAATAAAATCTCCTTCCTGTCCAAATTTATCTCAAGTACAAAATAAATATGATGTGGAGTTGCCGGCGTTGGACTGGGGTAGGCACAGTAAGTAGTCTCACAACACCAGGTTAAAGTCCAACAGGTGAGTCACCTGATGAAGGGACAACGCTCCGAAAGCTCATGCTACCAAATAAACTTGTTGGACTTTAACCTGGTGTTGTGAGACGACTTACCATAAAATAAATAATTCTACTTTACCTGATCAAATGCTTTCACTGCGTCCTATGAAAGCATCAAGTTGTCAAAGAGTAGTACAGCACAGAAATGGTCCTTCAATAACAAATCAAATCAAAATCAGCTCATCGATCTGCACCGACAATAATTACCACTAAAGTCACATTAATCTGATTTTCCAGCACATATCCTTGAATGTTATATTTCAAGTGTTCATCCAAATATTTTTTAAAGGTTGTAAGATTTCTGGCCTCCACAACCTTCACAGGCAGTGCATTCCAGATCCTCAACACCCTCTGACTAAATTTTGTTTTCTCAAATTCCTTCTGAATCTCTTGCCCCTCCCCCTAAAACTATGCCCCCTCTTGATTGGCCCTTGAACCAAGGGGAACAGCTGCTTCCTAGTCACCCTGTCCAAACCCCTCATAATCTTATACACCTCAATCATTCAGCATCATTCAACAACCCCCATTCAGCCTTCTCTGCTCTAAAGAAAACAATCCAAACCTACCCAGTTTCTCCTTATAGCTCAAATGCTCCATCCCAGGCAACATCCTGGTGAATCTTCTCTGTACCCTCTCAATTGCAATCACAAATTTCCTATAGTGAGGTGATCAGAAATGCACACAGTACTCTAGCTGTGGCTCAACTAACATTCTGTACAGCTCCAACATAAACACCTTTCTCTTATACTCTATGTCATGACTGATAAAAGCAAATGTTCTCTTAACTACTCGATTCACCTGCTCTGCTGCCTTCAGGGGTCTGTGAATATATACCCCAAGATCCACTTGTTCCTCTGAGTTTTCTAGTGTCCTGCCATTCATTAAATACTTCCTCGCCTTGTTATTTCTTTCAAAGTGTATCACCTTGCACTTATCAAGGATAAATACCATCTGCCACTGCTCTGCCCATCTAGCCCTTCTTGTAACCTACAGCCTTCTTCTTCACTATTATCCCCCCCAACAACCTTGGTGTCATCTGCAAACTTGCTTATCATTCCCCACATTCTCATCTATTTCATTTATGTATATAACAAACAATCAGAGTTCCAGCACTGAACCTTGGGGTACACTGCTTGGTACTAGCCTCCAGAGTCACTACTCTTTGTGTCCTATTACTTAGCCCGTTTCAGATACATCTCACCAAGTTTCCCTGAATTCCATGTGCTTCATCTTTCTCAATCAATCTCTCCTTTGGGACCTTGACAAAAGTTTTGCCCATATCTATGCAAACTACATCAACTGCACTTCCCTCATCTGCACGCTCAATCATATTTTTGAAAAATTTGTTAGGCAAGACCTCCCTCTGACTAACTCATGCTGACTATCCCTAATCAACTCATGCCTTTCCAAGAGGAGATGGATGATCTCCTTCAGAATTTTTTTCAATAGTTTCCCCACCACTGATGTGAGACTCGACCGGTCTGTAATTTCCTGGTTCAACTCTATCATCTTTCTTGAAAAGTGGAATCACATTTAGCCGATCTCCACATCATGACTTCCCCGATGGACAGGGAGGAATTAAAACTTTGTGTCAGAGACCCTTCAATTTTTTGCCTTGCCTCTCACTCCTGTCTGAGATACAATTCATCTGGGCCTGGGGGTTCTCCACTTTTAAACCCGTCATAGCCTCCAATCCCTCCTAGTTTCCTATGTCAAACTGTGCAAGTTCTTCACAGTCCCTTTTCTTGAATTCTCTATCTATTTGCTCGTCGGTGAGAATTGCTTTTCCAGAACCTCGCAAAATTCTGTGCCCATATCGCTGTTCTCGCTGATGACTAATGTGGGCTCACAGTTCACCCATTAACTCTGTTTTCTCTCTCCACAGATGCTGCCAGACCTGCTGAGTTTTTCCAGCACTTTTGTTTTTATTTCTGATTTCCAGCATTTGCAGTATTTTGCTGTTATGTAAAGTATGGTTACTTGTTGTTTTTATTTTTTCTTAATGGTCTGTGGGCTTCACTTGGAGTACTGTGCTCAGTTCTGGTCACCTCACTATAGGAAGGATGTGGAAAAGATTGAAAGGGTGCAGAGGAGATTTACAAGGATGTTGCCTGGATTGAGTGGCATGCCTTATGAGGATAGGCTGAGGGAGCTCGGTCTTTTCTCCTTGGAGAGGCGAAGGATGAGAGGAGACCTAATAGAGGTGTATAAGATGTTGAGAGGCATAGATCGGGTGGACTCTCAGAGGCTTTTTCCCAGGGTGGAAATGGCTGCTACGAGAGGACACAGGTTTAAGGTGCTGGGGGATAGGTACAGGGGAGATGTTAGGGGTAAGTTTTTCACACAGAGGGTGGTGGGCGAGTGGAATCGGCTGCCGTCAGTGGTGGTGGAGGCAAACTCAATAGGGTCTTTTAAGAGACTCCTGGATGAGTACATGGAGCTTAATAGGATGGAGGGTTATAGGTAGGTCTAGAAGGTAGGGATGTTCGGCACAACTTGTGGGGCTGAAGGGCCTGTTTGTGCTGTAGTTTTTCTATGTTTCTATTTTGTTTTTCTGTAACAGCTGGAGATGTTCCTGCTTGTCCTCGGTCTCTCTTATCTCAGAAGGCAGCTTGTAGCTGTCATAATTTTTACTCTGTTTTGCAAATTCTTTTGGTCTTGCAATCTATTCTGATACACAGAATTTGGTTAATTGTTTAAATTTGGTTATATTACAGAGAACCATATCAGATGAGGATTGTAATTTTATATTTGGTGCTTTGAGATTTCATCGTATTCAGAGTTCATGTTGAGGAAGTCCAGTCTAGTCCCTTCTGACTGTATACCACTGGGCCACCACACATTTTGTTACTCTTTCAATGGGATATAAGTTTCACTGATAAAGGTCATTTTAAGGCATTTAAGAATCAACAACATTGCTGTGGGTCTGGAGTCACATGTAAACCAAACTAGGTAAACTGACTACCTGGATAGTCACATGAGCAGCCTGGGAATGGAGGGATACAAACGATTGGTCTAGTTGGACCAAGGAGCGGCACAGGCTTGGCGGGCCGAAGGGCCTGTTTCCTGTGCTGTACTGTTCTTTGTTCTTTGTTCTTTTGTTCTTTAGGTAAGGGATGGCAGATTTCCTTCCCTAAAGGACATTATTGAACCAAATGGGTTCTTACTATCATCAGCAGTGGTACAGCAATGGTCATTTCATGGTCACCAAGAAACTAGGTTTATTCACTTCAAATTAATTAATTAATTGTTTTTAAATTCCACCAGCTGCTTGGTGGGATTTGAACTCATGTCTCCAATGTCTGCCTGATCTCTGTCAAAGTTGATGTTGTTGCGAGTCTTGGCAAAAATTGTGTCTGTGACCTCAAGTGTGCAATTGGTGTGGATGCCTGAGTGATCCTGCAGAGATCACTGATCGTGCCCAGCAAGGTGCCAGAAGTGTAGAAGTTGGGGGCAGATGTTACTTTCACAGCTGCTGGCATTGGATATTCTCAGAGTCCATGTGGTGCCAAATCCTGGAGAATGTGATTAATGTGAGTTACCAGATACCTGGACTTGCGGAGGTGTCAGTGTCACTGGTTCCCACTCATCAGAAGATAAGATAAATGATTTCTATACAGCCTGGCTCGAATGAGGCACCTGGTCATGACTTCTCTGTTCTCCACACTCTTTGTGTCCTGAGGGGCTCTGCTTGGCCTTGGTCATGATGTCTTTGCTCTATCTTTTGACGAGCCAGACTCCTCAGTCGAAATCTGCTCCTTCTTCTCTCATGTCATTTCAACTTTAAATATTGTTATAAGTGAATTCCTTCATTGTCTTAATTTTCTTTGCCTCTTCAAATTCTGAATTGTTCAAAAAGTGAATTACAAAAAGTGAGGAGTTTTATTTTGTGTTCCACAAGAAATGGAGGGAAGATGAAAAATTTACAAGAGAAATGACCTGCAGGAAATGTCAGTTGATAAATTGTAATGGTTTGTGTATTTCACAGAACAGGTTGTGTTGCTGAATAAGATGAAAGATGTGCGGAATGCTCTCAGTAAAGGTGGCATTACCGTGAATACAGTGAGAGGCAACAGCAAAATCATTCAGCAACAAAAAGTGCAAATCCGATTTTGTTTTCTCTCCTTCCCTGTCCATCTAATTATTGCAAGTAATTAATCCCTTATAATTGAGAAATTGCTGTTTGATATTACTGCATGAATGTTTAGGAAATTCATAATATTCTTGTGTTGCTGAAAGAGAGATGCTGTCAAAACTTTTTGTCTTGGACTCATCAGGTCTGATTTGCAATAATTGTAAAGGGAACAAAAACTGATTGGTTGGAAAATGGACTCTGATTGGCAGAGCTAATGAGAATGCATCAGGGATTAGTTAACTGCCAAGCCTTTTTTTGGTCAGCTTTGCCATTGAGAATGAACCAGGGAATGGCTTGTTTAGTTAAAAAAAAGGCACAAGATGTGGACATGCTCCTTCTACCAATGCAGGATAGGACCCTGAGTGTGACTTCATGGAAGGATGTTTTGCTAGTAAGTTCAGGTTGGATCGGGTCTATAATTTGCCAGTTGTAAACAGCTGAAGGCACATGCTCTTTGACACAATCCATTAGTCTTTGGGACATAGAATCTATGTACCTGGCATCACACTGGAACTGAAAAATATTATTCTACATTACTCTTTTGTGTGACAGGCAGAAAGTCTTTTTGGCTTGACAGCAGTATCTTATTATTGGAAAGTACTGCTCATGTTGCTACTGCATGGTAGCAGCATAAAACAGCTAGGTTCACCTATTGCTCAAATTGTTTGAGCCACCTTCCCCTTCCAAGGAAATCTGAGGTAGACTGGGCATTTACCAGGATGGGAAGTGATGGCTTTAGGTCCATTCATGCTTTGTGCAACATACAATGAGCGATAATCTGATCAGGACAGACATTATCCTGCACAATGTCTTTGATGCACCCTATTTCAGCAACAAGCTTGCGCATTGAGCAAAGGGCTCAGACCCTATTTGCGAGCTTTGCCAATTAAACAAATCTTATACTGTGTGGAACTGTCAAATCCAAATATGTACATTGACCAGTGAAGCTCGGCTTGATGTGGACTGTGGTGGAAAATCCACTGGGAGATTTCTCAACTCACACATCAAGAAAAGGGAGCTCATTCGGCTGCTCCATTTCAAAGGTGAATTTGAGTGTAGGATGGAGCTCATTCCAGTGTCTATGGAAACTCTTATATGAGCTGTGGATTAACATATTGCAAATATTTGGCCTCCAATGTGTCTGTTCCCCTGTATAATGGGTGGCTATATATCAGGAGCATGTGACTGAAGAGCAGCCAGAAATTGAGAAGGAGCCCTTTCCGATACTGAAAGAGGGGATGTAACCTTTCACATATACCTCTGCATAGATCTGAAACACAGATCTCCTTACAGGAAAGCTATCACATGTTGTCCCACATCCAGAAGACACAGTAGTCGGGCCGCTGGTGCTGTAGAGAATCCACCATGCACCTCCTTCTCCCACATTATCTCCTCACGGCCCTCACATTGAGAGGAGAAGGAGACTGAAATCTCTGAAGCCAAGAGGGCTCAGCACAATTCTGGCTTCATCTCCCCCCAGGTGGCGAAGGAGGAGCTCTGAACTTTAATAATTTAATTAAGCTGTGGGAGCTGAGTAGTTAATTAGCTAACAGGTTTAATATCTCTCCTGTCATCCCAGTTCAGTTTTCTATGAATTCAGTTCATTTAGTTCAGCCGAAGCAAACTGAGTGTAAGCTTTAGGATTGGTTCTTACTCAGCAACATGAAAAGGAGCAAGTTGTTTGGTGAGAATCTGAGAAGTAGGAAAGTTCTACTCTATCCCTCAGGTTTAAAACAGAACGTAACCTGATGGTAAAATTAATAAGATATATAAAAAGCACCATAAGGAAGTAAATAATTGAATTAAGCAATTTTTAAAAACACATAGAGAATAGCAGTTCAGATCGTCTGAATAAGATTGTACTCTTCTCCTCCATACAGTTTTGGCCTGGGTGAGGATTTCTTAGAATTCTTTCCAGATATTTTCTTGAACCAGCACATTCTGGAACCAACCAGAGAGCAGGTTATTTTAGACTTAGTATTGGATTAATTAATGACCTCAGAGAAAAGGCAGCCCAAGGTAGCAGCAACCACAATATGGTTGAATTTTACATGCAGTTTGAAATGGAGAAGTGTGGATCTAAGAGTGGGATTTTAATCTTAAATAATGGCCACTATGTGGGCATGAAAGCTGAGCTACATGAAGTGAACTGGATTACAAGACTACGAGGTAGTTTAATAGAGAAGCAATGGCAGATATTTAAGGGGATATTTCAGAATATTATCTACCTATTGTAAACAAAATTATAAAGGAGGAGGCACCATCTATGATTAAATAAAGATGTTAAGGAAAGCATCAAACATATAACTGTGCAAAGATGAGTGACAAGTCAGATGACTGATCAGGATATAAATAATAGCAGAGAATAACTATAAGGTAAATCAGGAGAAAGAAAGTAGACTATGAGAGGAAGCTAGCTGGAAATGTAAAAACAAATAGCAAGAGTTTCTGTAGATATCTAAACAGGAAAAGAGTAAATAAAGTGAGTATTGGTCCTCTAGAGATTGAGAACGGGGAGTTAGCAGTAGATAATAAGCAAATAGTGCATAAGATGAATTGATATTTTGCCTCTGTCTTCACCATAGAGGAGACAAGAAACATTCCAGTAATAACTGTAAATGTGGAGGTGGAAGGAGAGAGGAAACTGGTGAAATCACAATCGCTCGGGAAGCAGAGCTGAGCAAACTGATGGAGCTGTGGACTGACAAGGCATCCCAGAGTCTTGAAAAGAGGCTAACAAGATAATAGATGCTTTGGTGTTAATTTTCCATAATCATTAGATTCTGGAAAGGTTGCATCAGACCTGAAAGTAGCAAGTGTAACCCTTGTATTCAAGAAGGGAGGGAGGCAGAATACAGGCCAGTTATCTTGACATCTGTCATGGAGATGGTGTTAGAATTGATCATTTAATGAGATTATAGCTGGACATTTAGACAAGCTCAAGGTAATTGTGAAGAACTAGCATAATTTTATGAAAGGAAAATCATGTTGAACCAATTTGTTAGAGCTCTTTGAAGAAGTAACACGTGCTGCAGATAGAGGGGAGCCTGTAGATGTTATGTACTTGGATTCTCAGAAATGCATTTGATACGATGCCACATAAAAGGTTATTTCAAAAAATGAAAAATCATGGTGTAACATATTACCTAGAGTATGCATAAATGGGTTTTTAACTGATTGGCAAGATTTGAAAAGTGGAGTCCCACTTTTCAGTGGAGTCTGTGCTGGAGTCTCAAGAGCGGCATGGTGGCACAGTGGTTAGCACTGCTGCCTCACAGTACCAGGGAACTGGGTTTGCTTCCCAGCTTGGGTCACTTTCTGTGTGGAATCTGCACGTTCTCCCCATGACCGTGTGGGTTTCCTCCGAGTGCTCCATTTCCTTCCACTGTCTGAAAGACTTGCTGCTTAAGTGCATTGGCCATGCTAAATTCTCCCCAAGTGTACCCGAACAGGTGCCAGAGTGTGGCAACTCGAGGATTTTCACAGCAACTTCATTGTAGTGTTAATGAAAGCCTACTTGTGACATTAATAAATAAACTTTAAAACATTTTACCATTTACATCAATGACTTAGGTGAGGGGAATGAAGACATGGGTCCTAAATTTGCAGATGATGACACAGAGATAGGAAAGTATGTCGTGAAGAAGGCATTTGGAGCTTTCAGATGGATTTCAATAGGTTGAGTGAGTGGGTAAAATCTGGAGATGGAGTATAATGCGGGACTACGGGAATGTGTGAAGTTGTTCATTTTGACAAGAAAAGCAAAAAAGCTGAACATTACTTCAATGTAAAACGACTGCAGAATACTGAGGTGCTGAGGGATCTAAATGTTCCTGTGCCTGAGTCACAAAAGATTAGTACGCGAGTGCAGCATGTAATCAAGAAGGCTAAAAGATGCCATCCTTTATTGCAAGAGGAATTGAACCAAAAAAATAAGGATGTTTTGCTTCAGTTATCAAGGGCATTGGTGAGATCACATCTCAAGTACTGTGTGCAGTTTTGGTCTCCTTTTTAAAGGAAGGGTGTTGGAGGCAGTTCAGAGGAGGTTTGCTAGATCTATATCTGAGATGAGCGAGTTGTCTTTTGAGGATAGTTTGGACAAACTGGGCTTGTTTCCACTGGAGTTTAGAAGAGTGAATTGATTGAAGTTTATAAGATCCTGAACGGTATTGACAAGTTGGATGTTGAAAGGATGTTTCCCCTTGTGGGTTAGTCCAGAACTAGGGGGCACTGTTTTAAAATTAGGTGTTGCCCTTATAGGACAGTGATTAGGAGAAATATTTTATTTCTGAGGCTGGTGTGAATATGGAACTCAGCCTCAGAAGGCAGGGGAAGCGGGGTCACTGAATATTTTAAAGGCAGAGGTAGATAGATTCTTGAGAAGTGTGAGATCACCCACTATGGATCTGAGAAAGACCATTCAAAATATTTCCCTAAAAGGAATAATATGGGAGCTGTAGAGCGCCAATGGAACTATGAAACAGCAAATGGATTTAGGATGATACATTGTTGGCCAGTAGATAAAGGGGCTTGGACTTCTGTTCCCAGATCACTCTGCTCCCTGATTACATTGAAGCATGATCAAGTAGCAGACTGAAAGGGCTCACCTTAAGGTTTTGTACCTGAATGCTCAGAGCAATCGAAACAAAATGGATGAATTAGTGATACAGGTAGATGTAAAGGGGTATGATATAGAATCATAGAATCCTACAGCGCAGAAGGAGGCCATTTGGCCCACCGACCACAATCCCACCCGGATCCTATTCCTGTAACCCCATTCATTTACCCTAGCTAGTCCCCTTGACACTAAGGGGCAATTTAGCATGGCCAATCCAGCTAACCAGCACATCTTTTGGATTGTGGGAAGAAACCGGAGCACCCAGAGGAAACCCATGCAGATATGGGGAGAATGTGCAAACTCCACACAGACAGTCACCCGAGGCTGGAATTGAACCCGGGTCCCTGGCGTCGTGAGGCAGCAGTGCTAACCACTGTGCCATCATGTTGCCCAGTAGGTGGTATTAGTTGATATTATGGAGACGTGGCTCCAAGGTGACCAAGGATGGGAACTAAATATTGAGGTCTATTTAGTGTTTGGGAAGAACAAACAGAAAGGCAAAGGTGATGGAGTTGCATTGTTGATTAAAGGAGATATTAATATGATATTGAAGAAAGATATTAGAATAGACGATGTGGAATCTGTATGGGTTGAATTAAGAAACACAAAGGGGAAAAAAAAACATTTTATGCGGGTGGTAGACAGATCACCAAACTATAGTGGTAATGTTGGGGAAAGCACTGGACATAACATCGGAGGTGCATGTGTTAAAGGAACATCTGTGATTATGGGGGACTTTAGTATGCATATAAATTGGGAAAATCAAATTAGTATAATACAATAGAGGAGCAACTTCTGGAGTGTACATGGGATGGTTTTCTGGACTAATATGTTGAGGAACCAATAAGGGAACAGGCCATCTTGGACTGGGTATTGTACAATGAGAAAGGATTAGTTGGCAATCTAGTTGTGAGAGAACCCTTGGGGACGAGTGGCCATAATATAATAGAATTATTTGTCAAGGTGGAGAGTGATATAATTGATTCTGAGACTAAGGTGCTGAATCTCAATAAAGGTAACTATAAGGTTATGAGGCATGAATTGGCCATGATGGACTGGAAGCATTGCTGAAAGGAAAGACAATGGATAGGCAATGGCAAGCATTTAAAGAATAAATAGGTGAAGTTGTTTATTTCTGTTTAGTGCAAGAGTGGTAAGGGCTTACAATGGAAATTAGAGATCGTATTAAATTCAAGGAAGAAGCATACAAATTGTCAAGAAAAAGTAATAATCCTGAGGATTGGGAGCAAATTAAAATTCAGCAAATGAGGATCAAGGGATTGATTAAGAAAGGGGAAATAGAATATGAATGTAAATTCGCGGGAAACATAAAAACTGACTGTAAAGAGAAAAAGATTGGCAAAAACAAAAATACTCTCCTTCCAGTCAGAAACAAGAAAATGTATAATGGGGAACAAAGAAATGGCTGAGGAACTAAATTCGTACTTTGCTTCTGTCTTCACAAAGGAAGACATGAATAACGTATCTGAAGTTCTGAGAGAAACAAGTTTTAGTGAAAGGCTGAAGGAAATCAGCATTAGCAGAGAAATGGTTTTGGGGAAATTAAAGGGATTGAAGGTGGATAAATCACCTGGGCCTGAGAATGTTCACCCCAGAATACTTAAGGAAGTGGCCGTGGAAATGGTAGATACATTAGTGGTCATTTTCCAAAATTCTTTGGACTGTGGACTGGTTTCTACAGATTAGAGGATAGTTAATGTAAGCTGGCTATTCAAAAAGGGAGGTAGAGAGAAAACAGGGAACTATAGACCAGTGAATCTAACGTCAGTACTGGGGAAGTTGCTAGACTCCATTATCAAGGATTTCATAACTCAGCATTTGGATTGCAGTGGTATAATCAGACAAAGTCAGCATTGATTTGCAAAGAGGAAATCATGCTTGACGAATCAATTGGAATTCTTGAGGATGTAACTAGTAGAGTTGACTGAGGAGAACCAGTGGAAATAGTTTACTTAGATTTCCAGGAGACTTCCAACAAGGTCTCACATAGCATACAACTATGTAAAGTTAAAGCATATGGGATTGCAGGTAATGTCTTGAGATGGATAGAAAGCTGGTTAGCAGATAGGAAGTTGGCATAAATGGGTATTTTTCTGATACACAGTAAGAGTTTTAACAACACCAGGTTAAAGTCCAACAGGCTTATTTGGTAGCAAATACCATTAGCTTTCGGAGCGCTGCTCCTTCGTCAGATGGAGTGGAAATGTGCTCTCAAACAGGGCACACACACGAAATCAAGTTACAGAATACTGATTAGAATGCGAATCCCTACAACCAGCCAGATCTTAAAGATACAGACAATGTGGGTGGAGGGAGCATTAAGCACAGGTTAAAGAGATGTGTATTGTCTCCAGACAGGATAGCCTGCAAGTCCAGGAGGCAAGCTGTGGGGGTTACTGATAATGTGACATAAATCCAACATCCTGGTTTAGGCCGTCCTCATGTGTGCGGAACTTGGCTTTCAGTTTCTGCTCAGCGACTCTGCGCTGTCGTGTGTCATGAAGGCCGCCTTGGAGAACGCTTCCCCGAAGATCAGAGGGTGAATGCCCGTGACTGCTGAAGTGTATCATATTTTTCTGATAGGCAGGCAGTGACTAGTGGGGCTCCACAGGGATCTGTGCTAGGACCCCAACTGTTCACATTGTGGCCGGAATTTTACCGCCTCGCCTGTCACAGGAATCGGAGGGGCGAGTGACAGGCAATGGGAAGATCCATTAATCTCAAGCAGGATTTTATGGTTTCAGGATGAGTGAGGCTGTAAAATCCTGCCCTATATATTAATTATTTTTAAGAGGGAACTGAATGTATTGTCTCCAAATTTGGAGATGATACAAAGTTGGGTGGGGGAGTGAGCTGTAAGGAGGATGCAGAGATGCTTCAGCGTGATTTGGATAGGCTGAGTCTGTGGGCATCTGCATGGCAGATGCAGTATAATGTGGATAAATGTGAGGGTATCTACTTCGGTAACAATAGTAGGAAGACAGATTATTACTTGAATGGGTGTAAATTAAGAGAGGTGGATACGCGGTGAGACCTTGATGTCATTGTGCATCAGTCACTGAAAGTAAGCGTGCGGGTACAGCAGGCAGTAAAGAAGGCAAATGGTATGTTGGCCTTCATAGTGAGAAGATTTGAGTATAGGAATCGAGATGTTTTACTGCAATTCTATCGGGCGTTGATGAGGCCACATTTGGAGTATTACGTGCAGTTTTGGTATCCTTATCTGAGGAAGGATGTTCTTGCTATAGAGGGAGTAAAGCAAATGTTTACCAAGCTGATTCCTGGGATGGCAGGTCTTTTATATGAAGAGAGACTAAGTTGGTTAGGATGGTATTCATTGGAGTTTAGAAGACTGAGTGGGAATCTCATAGAAACTCATAAACTTATAAACTTTTAACAGGATTAGACAGGGTAGATTCAGAAAGAATGTTCCCATTGGTGGGGGCGTCCAGAACTGGGGGTCATAGTTTGCGGTTAATACCTTTGCTATTTCTCCTTTGTTACTTCTATTCTTTTACCACCATTTATGTACTTATAGAGGTCCTTTGGATTCCCTTTTATGTTAGCTTCTCGCCCTTTTTTGTCCTGCTTTGCTTTTTCATTAATTTTATTAGGGGCGGCATGGTAGCACAGTGGTTAGCACTGCTGCTTCACAGCTCCAGGGACCTGGGTTCGATTCCCGGCTTGGGTCACTGTCTGTGTGGAGTTTGCACATTCTCCTTGTGTCTGCGTGGTTTCCTCTGGGTGCTCCGGTTTCCTCCCACAGTCCAAAGATGTGCGGGTTAGGTTGATTGGCCATGCTAAAATTGCCCCTCAGTGTCCTGAGATGTGTAGGTTGGAGTGATTAGTGGGTAAATATGTAGGGATATGGGGATAGGGCCTGGGTGGGATTCTGGTCGGTGCAGACTCGATGGGCCAAATGGCCTCTTTCTGCACTGTAGGGTTTCTATGATTTATCACTTCCTCTCTGGTTCTTCTATACCCAGTCTGATTCTCTCTTGTATTTGCCACCTGACACACTTCCATTCGATCTTCACCTCTACCTCTCCTCTCATCCAAGCCACTCTGGATTTATTTGTCCTACCTTTGCCTTTTGTGGCCAAACGGGCCATCTAAAATGGCGATTTGTAAAGCACTCTGGGACAATTGGGCAAGAACTAAAACGACAGGCTGCAGTTTAAAGACAGAGACAAACAGGCTGCAACCTTGACGGGTGAATAAACAGGATATGGGTCATCTCCAGGATGAAAGAGACTTTATGGTCACACTGGGTTGTTTACCAGACATAAGGGCACCGTGACCCCTTATTTAGGAGGGAGGTATGTGACCTATGTGCCTCCAGCACCTACAGACATGGCCGTTGGGGACACACCCAGAGATCGGTGTGGCAGCATCTTATTGGACTCTTATTGATCAGGGTGATCAAGTCCTGATCGATTGATTGGCAATGGCCAAAAGGGGCGTGAAACCCAACGGGGTATAAATGGTGCTGCGCAACCAGGAATCTCTCTCGCTCTCTCTTTCTTTCGCTCTCTCTCTCTCTCTCTTTCACTCTCTCTCTCTCTGACCCCACGAACGAGCTACAACACCGGTGAACATCGCCAGCAACGACCAGCATGAGGAGAGCCACCACACCCGAGAAGGAAGGAAGACCAGAGCCAGAGTGCCAGACCAGACCAAAGGACCAGACTATGCAGAGGACGATCGAGACCAACGCACAGATAAAGGCCAATATCTGCTTGGGTTCTTGCCAGTCACGCAAAGTTAAGTTAATTTCTTATATTGGACTTGAACTTTAGTATTTTCCTGTAAGATAACTTATCGTTGGTTGGGTGGGTGATTATAGATTGTGTGGGTTTAAATAAATATTAGTTGTACTAATAAGACGTCTACTTGTAGTTATTTGTCCACCGTATAAGGGTTAAAACAGACTGTGCGGCAGATAAGAGGCAACATTGGCATCCCTGGGTGGGCTCGATAAGAAGTAACTTTGTTGCTCCGATATCGAACCCCGCAGAATCTATATTGAACGGTTATTTAATACTTAGAGCTGACAAGTGTGAAGACAGGAATGGGTTAATGAATTCTAATACTCAAAGTGACAAAGTGAATTCTGTGCTATTTCGAGATTGTGTGAGAAACACTGTAGAACTCATGTTTACATTAGGGTGTTTTCATGCTCATGTATGCAAGAACAGATAAGGGTAGCAGCTGTGGTATACAAGAATATGTTGTGCCGGCTAATCTGTTCTGGCATGTGGCTAACCCCACCATTTTGTATTCTTTAATATGTACCGCTGTGTAACAGTAGAAGCCTACATGTAGGCCTTCTGTGATCGTATAATGATGCATTCATATATACTCATCGTAACCTGTACCGATATACATTATACAAGTACCTACGAACATATATAAATTATTATAAGCCAGTTAAGTTGTTTGTACGAGACTGTAACCTTGTACGTTAGTAAGATACCCCACCTGTGTTCAGAGAACAATAGTCATGGCCTTGAAACAACAGTGAAGAAACCACCAAGGCAGCAAGATTCACACGATGGAAGACAAGCCACAGCCTGGGAACCAGTGAGGCCTGGGAAACTGAACGTGGCAGAGGGGGTATAAATATATATTTTTAACCTGTATTTGCTGAGAAGTCTGAGGCCATGTTAGGCATCAGACGGTCTCCCACAATTGTGCAAATAAATCAATGTATTTTGACCTACGAATAGACTCAGAGGTATAGAAACATAGAAAAACTACAGCACAAAACAGGCCCTTCGACCCCACAAGTTGTGCCAAACATATCCCTACCTTTTAGGCCTACCTATAACCCTCCATCCTATTAAGTCCCATATACTCATCCAGGAGTCCCTTAAAAGACCCTATTGAGTTTGCCTCCACCACCACTGACGGCAGCCGATTCCACTTGCCCACCACCCTCTGTGTGAAAAACTTCCCCCTAACATTTCCACTGTACCTACCCCCCAGCACCTTAAACCTGTGTCCTCTCGTAGCAGCCATTTCCACCCTGGGAAAAAGCCTCTGAGAGTCCACCCGATCTATACCTCTCAACATCTTATATACCTCTATTAGGTCTCCTCTCATATCTTTACCTACAACAGGTTTAAACTCCTTATTGGACAAATAACTGTTTTCGGGAAATTGTGTATTGTGCATGTATTGTTACTAACAAGGAGGATAGGGTAAACTCTGTAGGTTTGTATTCGAACCCAGAGGGATTAGGATCGGAGCATAGCCAAAAGCCGTACCCGCAGTCCGATCGACTCCCTACCCCTTGTTGTTAAATATAGAATGGCAGGAAGCAGTATAGAGACAGAGAAGTGTCCCGTATGGGAAACAAAAATCAGGGAATATACTAAGAAGAAAGGGTGGCCCCTATGGGCAGAATCTTGTGCCAATACTGAGACGGGACCGGGATCCCTCAGGCAGAGGTATTGGGATGATCCTTAGTTAATCTAAAAGTGAGATTTTGAAGTAAGGTTAGTCAAGGGGAAGGGTGAACTCTATTGTTGACCATGAGGTAAGGCTCAAACCTAACTCTGGAGTAGAGAGTGGGTGTTCATCATACCCTTGATACCAACTGACCTAGCGGGACTGATTGGTAAATTAGCAGGCACTGTACCATTTCAGTCACTTCTTGTTCTCCTGGGACTACGCCTAGAGAAATGGGTAGAATACTACAGTGAGTTTTTGGATCTGGGATCCGTGAGTCAGAGATGCTTTAATGAGAGAAACAGAGATAAAGGAAAATGTTTGTTGAAATTGAGTAAAGTTATTGTGATTATTAGTTTCGAAGAGTTACAGAGTGAGAAGTCAGAGAAAATGAAGTTAAAAGATAAGTTAGAAATTATGAGAGAGTGAGTTGAGAAGTTAAGAGAAGAAAATAAGTAATTTTGTGGAAAAGTAGATACGCAGGAACAAAACAATGAGGTAAATATATTGTCTATGAGTCATTTCAAAGTATACCAAGTTCGTGAAAAGAATCAAAGTTCTGATTACTCCAAGTTCCAGCAGGAGATTAATCAATTAAAATCTCAGTTGCCAATGCAGATAGGGATGTTGTCTACATTTAGATGTGGAGATGCCGGCGTTGGACTGGGGTAAGCACAGTAAGAAGTCTCACAACACCAGGTTAAAGTCCAACAGGTTTATTTGGTAGCAAATACCATAAGCTTTCAGAGCGCTGCTCCTTCGTCAGATGGAGTGGAAATGTGCTCTCAAACAGTGCACAGAGACACAGAAATCAAGTTACAGAATACTAATTAGAATGCGAATCCCTAAAGCCAGCCAGGTCTTAAAGGTACAGACAATGTGGGTGGAGGGAGCATTAAACACAGGTTAAAGAGATGTGTATTGTCTCCAGACAGAACAGCTGGTGAGATTCTGCAAGTCCAGGGGGCAAGCTGTGGGGGTTACTGACAATGTGACATAAATCCAACATCCCGGTTTAGGCCGTCCTCATGTGTGCGGAACTTGGCTATCAGTTTCTGCTCAGCGACTCTGCGCTGTCGTGTGTCGTGAAGGCCGCCTTGGAGAATGCTTACCTGAAGATCCAAGGCTAAATGCCCGTGACTGCTGAAGTGCTCCCCCACAGGAAGAGAACAGTCTTGCCTGGTGATTGTCGAGCGGTGTTCATTCATCCGTTGTCATAGCGTCTGCATGGTTTCCCCAATGTACCATGCCTCGGGACATCCTTTCCTGCAGCGTATCAGGTAGACAATGTTGGCCGAGTTGCAAGAGTCGGTACCATGTACCTGGTAGATGGTGTTCTCACGTGAGATGATGGCATCCGTGTCGATGATCTGGCACGTCTTGCAGAGGTTGCTGTGGCAGGGTTGTGTGGTGTCGTGATCACTGTTCTCCTGAAGTTCTCCTGTCGCTACAGACAGTTACCCACAGATCCGACCAAAGAACACACCCGTCAACTCAACACTCTGATCAAAACCTTTGATCTGGACCTTCAGAGCACCCTCCGTGCTCTCATCCCACGTACTCCATGCGATGGAGATCTCTACTGCCTCCCAAAGATACACAAGGCAAACACACCCGGCCGTCCCATCGTTTCAGGCAATGGAACCCTGTGCAAGAACCTCTCCGGCTATGTCGAGGGCATCTTGAAGCCCATTGTACAAAGAACTCCCAGCTTTTGTCGCGACACTACGGACTCCCTACAGAAACTCAGCACATATGGAGCAGTTGAACCAGGAGCACTCCTCGTCACAATGGATGTCTCGGCACTCTACACCAGCATCCCCCACGATGATGGCATTGCTGCAACGGCCTCAGTACTCAATGCCGTCAACTGCCAGTTTCCAGATGCAATTTTACAACTCATCCGCTTCATCCTGGACCACAATGTCTTCACCTTCAACAACCAGTTCTTCATCCAGACACATGGAACAGCCATGGGGACCAAATTCGCACCTCAATATGCCAACATCTTCATGCACAGGTTCGAACAAGGCTTCTTCACCGCACAGGACCTTCAACCGATGCTATACACTAGATACATCGATGATATTTTCTTCCTTTGGACTCATGGTGAGCAATCACTGAAACAGCTATATGATGACATCAACAAGTTCCATCCCACCATCAGACTCACCATAGACTACTCTCCGGAATCGGTTGCATTCTTGGACACACGCATCTCCATTAAGGACTGTCACCTCAGCACCTCACTGTACTGCAAGCCCACGGATAACCTCATGATGCTCCACTTCTCCAGCTTCCACCCTAAACACATTAAAGAAGCCATTCCCTACGGACAAGACCTCCGAATACACAGGATCTGTTCGGATGAGGAGGATCGCACCTCCAGACGCTGAAAGATGCCCTCATAAGAACAGGATATGGTGCTCGACTCATCGATCAACAGTTCCGATGCACCACAGCGAAAAACCGCACCGACCTCCTCAGAAGATAAACACGGGACACAGTGGACAGAGTACCCTTCATCGTCCAGTGCTTCCCCAGAGCGGAGAAGCTACGGCATCTCCTCCGGAGCCTTCAACATGTCATTGATGAAGATGAACATCTCGCCAAGGCCATCCCCACACCCCCACTTCTTGCCTTCAAACAACCGCACAACCTCAAACAGACCATTGTCTGCAGCAAACTACCCAGCCTTCAGGAGAACAGTGACCACGACACCACACAACCCTGCCACAGCAACCTCTGCAAGACGTGCCGGATCATCGACATGAATGCCATCATCTTACGTGAGAACATCATCCACCAGGTACACGGTACCTACACTTGCAACTCGGCCAACATTGTCTACCTGATACGCTGCAGGAAAGGATGTCCCGAGGCATGGTACATTGGGGAAACCATGCAGACGCTACGACAACGGATGAATGAACACCGCTCGACAATCACCAGGCAAGACTGTTCTCTTCCTGTGGGGGAGCACTTCAGCAGTCACGGGCATTCAGCCTTGGAACTCCAGGTAAGTGTTCTCCAAGGCGGCCTTCACGACACACGACAGCGCAGAGTCGCTGAGCAGAAACTGATAGCCAAGTTCCGCACACATGAGGACGGCCTAAACCGGGATGTTGGATTTATGTCACATTATCAGTAACCCCCACAGCTTGCCCCCTGGACTTGCAGAATCTCACCAGCTGTTCTGTCTGGAGACAATACACATCTCTTTAACCTGTGTTTAATGCTCCCTCCACCCACATTGTCTGTACCTTTAAGACCCGGCTGGCTTTAGGGATTCACATTCTAATTAGTATTCTGTAACTTGATTTCTGTGTCTCTGTGCCTGTTTGAGAGCACATTTCCACTCCATCTGATGAAGGAGCAGCGCTCCGAAAGCTTATGGTATTTGCTACCAAATAAACCTGTTGGACTTTAACCTGGTGTTGTGAGACTTCTTACTGTGTTCACCCCAGTCCAACGCCGGCATCTCCACATTATAGTTCTGAATGCAGACTTAACCATCCCCATCAATGGAAAGTCTTGCGTTACTCGAAAATGTTATGCCCATGAACCCCATTAAACAGACCATGTGGGGTAAGGAGCTTACGCCCTCACTAACATCACAAAGAACCCCAAATGGTCCTTTGTTTTTTTTTTAAAGGAGGGAGTGTGCAGTGTGTGCTACAGTATTTTGAGAGAAAGGAACTATGTTCTCTCAACTTACTAGGGAAATATTATAAATTAATTGGCAAGATGAAGAAAATTGATTCGAGAAAATCTAAGGTTGAGCTCATAATTTGAGTAGTTTTTGTATTTCAGTGTGTTTGTGTGGTCTGGTTGCTTGTCGAATGTAGGTGGTTGTTGTTGCATTAGATTGAGAGCAGGAATTGTTAAAGCCTGTTTGTTCTTGTGGAGTATTTATTGCGGGCAATAAAGGCAATGCTTTACACTTTGGTTTAACTTCAAAGGGGTTGAGGAAGTGTTAAAACTGTTAAAATTTAAGTATAAGATTTCTTGAATTTACTTCTGTTTTTGAGTTGAATTACAGTTTGGAAGAAAGAAGAATGAAGGCGACTGTCTTAATCAATTTTCTGTATTTTCTTTAAATGTTTTATTTTCATCCCAGTTTAAAATGTTAAGTTTGAATGAAAGAGGAAGTACTGTGGAATGAATGTTGGAAGCTTCCATGTGTGTCTGGGTGTGTTTAATAAAGTGGTTGCGTGGATGTTTTTGTTGTTGTTTGCTTTAATGTTTTAATGTTCTTCCCCTAATTGTCATTTTACAACAGTGTGTTTGATACAGAGTTTAAATAAAAATTGGAAATTGGATTGGATTAAATTGAAATAAATTTTTGGAATTCTTTGACCTTTTGAGTATAATCAATGACCATGATTGTGCTTAAGAGGTATAGAATATAAATACATAAATTATATATATATATATATATATATGTGTGTGGGACGTTACTTTGAACACAATTTTTGGAAAGTAAATTGAAATTTCAAAATCAAAGTACATAAATTGAAGTTTCAAATAACCAATTTGAATTTTGAATAATCCTGGGTTCAAATTTTGTTAAGAAAGGATTTAAACCTTGGAGGGAACCGTGTGCTCGTTCCTTTGTCTTGAAGAAACCGTGACATCATCACATTGGAATGTGTTTTATTTCTTGTGTTTTTTTTAACTGGCAGAGATTTCACCATCTTCTGTTCCTAATTTGGCAATTAAAAAATTATATACATTGGAGGTTGTAAATTTTAATTTTTGTTTTTGTTTTTAATTTGACAGATTTTGAGACCAAATTAATTCATTTGGCTCCAAGCCGAATGTATTTTTTGTGTTTTGTTTTAAATAGATGGCTCATGAATAACAAGTCTAGCAGCTTCAAGACTCCAAGATTGTTTATCACAACCTAGTGATAATTGAGTCTTGAAGAGTTTGGCTCAGTCAGATTTTCTCACTGTTAACTTTCAAATTAAAGTGATTGGGTACGCTTAAGCATTACAGTTTCTGACATTTAATTGATAGAATAAATTGAGCGCACAAAATAACCAACTTATAAATGGGAAGTTGCCTAATTTCTAAAGAGGTAAATACGTTTAATTTTGACAAATAAAGGGTAATGGAAAGAGAGTGTGTACGGGTTTTGTGTTTCAAAGCGGGATGCATTTAAACATATTCTCAGTTTATGATGTTGATAATCTCAAATTACACTCTATCAGGCTTGGTTCGACAACAAATCGATTCAACTCCAGGTGTTTAATCAACCTCTTTATTTCATTATGTTACGACGTCGGGTCAGTCTTCCTTAATGATGCAGGCTAACAAAGCCTGCAGCCCTCAGGGGAGACTGAACACACTTCTTTGTTTTGGTACAATACAAATACTTTTTTTCTAACCCATGCAAGCCACCCGATAGCCTACCAGCTATAGCCCCAATATACCCGTTACCAATCAGAGGATAATAATACTTTGTGCACTCCTCGTGCTGACCTTCACTGGCCAGTCACATTCTGTGCATGTATGCTGCCACACAGAACACTTGTGTGATAACAAGTGATCGCAGCTGCATTCAGCTTATCTTAGCAGGCAGTTCTCTGCAGAACAAGGCTATTCCATCACATGACCTCACCCAACCGCCAGGAGCCAGGCATTAGTTTATACTCACTTATACTATAATACTGTAAGTATTAGATTATTGATAGTTTCTGCAATCAAGGAAGACATCACTATCCAAGCATCACTACACATATATCCCCATCCACAATGTAACCATTTGAATGTGGGATAATTTTACAAAGTAATATCTGTTTGTTTTGTGACTTTCCTGTACTGAGTAAATGTTATCTGTGGTAATCCTCATGTTCACGTGTAAAGTTTGTTCGGTTCAATGTATGTAAATGCTAATAAGTTGGGAGTTAATTTTTCTGAAAGTTAAGGGCTCTGGAGAGTGTCAATGACTTTACAACAGATGACAGGATTTTTCCTAGTACTTAGTTATTTGGGGTTACAGGAGCTAAAATGCTTAAAAGAGGAACAAATAAACCATTTGTGCAAATCATGTTATTCATAAATAAAATTGGCAAAGTAGACAGAATGATGGAGGAGTTTCCTCTATAATTTGTTAAACTGGTAGAAGATCATTTGAATTACTTCCAACTTGTACTTTGGTTACATTGTGTTAATTGGGTCATAAAAGAACATAGCATGTGTATGCTAGAAGGAGATAGATTTTGAACTGTGACTGTGGAAGTTTAAATCTAAAATGGGAACTGTGACAAAAAGTGTTTATTATGCAAATTTGGATTATTTTTAAATAACAAATACTTTGGAGAGTTAAACCTACCTCTTCAGCACTTTTAGTGCGTGACTCTCCAAAATCCAAATTTAAATGTTATTTCCCTTTTGCATCTGTATCAATGATTTATTATTGTCCTGTGCATAACTCTGAACCTAAAATGGTGTTTAGAATATCTGTATTTGTGGGTAACTAGCTTCTTGTAATAATGGTGTTCAGAATATGTTGTTTGTATTTGTAGAGTGTTGTTGTCTGTAGCTTCTGGAATATGTTGTAGGAATGTATTATCACTGTGCATGCCAATGCCTGGACCTTGTTTGACTGTTGAGTGATTGGGGAATTCCTGACAGATACTGGTCCTGAGTTTGTGATCCAGCACGCTTCGCGTTTAGGATCAAGGGGGGGACTGTGGCCAAACGGCCCATCTAAAATGGCGATTTGTAAAGCACTCTGGGCAAGAACTAAATTGACAGGCTGCAGTTTAAAGACAGAGACAAACAGGCTGCAACCCTGACGAGTGAATAAACAGGATATGGGTCATCTCCAGGATGAAAGGGACTTTATGGTCACACTGGGTTGTTTACCAGACATAAGGGCACCGTGACCCCTTATTTAGGTGGGAGGTTGTGGTGAACCATCGTTGGTTCCCACTAGATAGTACTGAACCAGGGTCTGGCCAGTACTACAAGTATGTATATATGTTGCTGTTGGGGTTAGGGATGGGTTGTTCTACTTGTTGCTGTTGGGGTTAGGGTTGGGCTGTTACACCTTGTATTATAGTTATTGTGGTACATCCCAGTCGGGCTCCGCCTCCTGGGAGAGGTATAAAGGTCTCTGCTCTGTCTGGGACCCCTCAGTCTGGGATCGTGTATATAATTAGTAGCTTCGTTGTAACAGCAAATAAAAGCCTTTATTTCCTGAGCATCTCAAGCCTCGTGTGTGACAACGCGCATCAGAGGTATGTGACCGATGTGCCTCCAGCACCTACAAACATGGCCATTGGGTACACATCCAGAGATCAGTGTGGCAGCATCTGATTGGACTCTTATTGATCAGGATGATCAAGTCCTGATCGATTGATTGGCAATGGCCAAAAGGGGCGTTAAACCCAACGGGGTATAAAGGGTGCTGCGCAACCAGGAATCTCTCTCTCTCTCTTTCTTTCACTCTCTCTCTCTCTTTCTTTCACTCTCTGTCTCTCTCTCTCTCTCTCTCTCTGACCCCACGAATGAGCTACAACACCGGTGAACATCGCCAGCGACGACCAGCACGAGGAGAGCTACCACACCCGAGAAGGAAGGAAGACCAGAGCCAGAGTGCCAGACCAGACCAAAGGACCAGACTACGCAGAGGATGACCAAGACCAACGCACAGATAAAGGCCAATATCTGCTTGGGTACTTGCCAGTCACACAAAGTTAAGTTAAGGTCTTACATTGGACTTGAACTTTAGTATTTTCCTGTAAGATAACTTATTGTTGGTTGGGTGGGTGATTATTGATTGTATGGGTTTAAATAAATATTGGTTGTACTAATAAGACGTCTACTCGTAGTTATTTGTCCACCGTATAAGGGTTAAAACAGACTGTGCGGCAGATAAGAGGCAACACTTTCAAGGGAATGTACCTTGACATTGTCGGCAATATAATCTCTTTGGAGTTGGCCAATTGATCAGCTTCCATCATTTCTGCCAACATTTAATTCTAACTCACTTGACTCAAATGCATTCTCATCCCATCAAAGTTGGCCTCCCCCCCAATGAATTCTTCCTGCTCCGCATTAGAATAGAATGGAATCATAGAATCCTTACAGTGCATTAGGAGGCCATTCGGCCCAAGCCTTCCCCAACAACAATTCCACCCATGCCATATCCCCCATCCACCCTTCTAACCCCTCTGACAGCAAGGGGCAATTTAGCACGACAAATCCACCTAACCTGCACATTTTTGGACTGCAGGAGGAAATGGGAGCACGTAGAGAAATCTCCCTTTTCTTTTCCGTGGCCAACCTACATTTTATGATACCATGGTGACTGTCCCCTAAATGCTCTTCCACTGATAATTGATCCACTTGGGATAACTCGTTCTCAAGAACCAAATCCAACAGTATTTACCATCTCGTTGGATCAGAAATATACAGCTGCAGAAAATTGCCGTGAACACACTCCAGGAACCCTCACTCTTTGGGTGAGGTATAGTACATTTGCACTATTACTGTCCCAGACTATATTTGGATAATTGAAGTTCCCCTTTATTATCATTCTACAATTCTTGTACCACATTGCTGTGGGCTGGAGTCACATGTAGGCCAGACCAGATTTCCTTCCCTCAAGGACATTAGTGAAGCAGAAAACTTTTTGTGACAAGCCATGACAGTTACCATGGTTACAATTACTGAGATTAACTTTATATTCCTGGGTCTTTTTAAAAATTCATTTATGGAATGTATTGCCCATCCCTTGTTGCCCTTGAAAAATGGTGATGAGCTGTCTTCTTGAACTGCTGCAGTCTATGTGGTATAGTTACATTCACAGGCCTGTTGGGAAGGGAATGTTAAGAATTTGACCCAACAATAGATAAAGAAAGGCAATGGGGGCGGTTCTCACATTAAAATGGGACTAGCTCTTGCTGGCTTTTTTTAGCAGGATTTTCAGAATGAATCTCCCACACTCTGTGTATCACAGAGTGCCTCAGGGAGATTCATGCTGAAAATCCAGGGGCGGGGCCTATTCCCACTGGACAGGCTGGCAGCATTGCATTGAGTAGAAAACAGCGCAGGTGCCGATCTGTCAGCGCTGCGATCAGCGCATACGCAGTCGCCCCACACTGCCGACCTCCCGATTGCTGGCCAGCTCGATCGCAGGCCAGCCCCGCAACCCTGGACCACTGCCCTTCCAGTCTCCCCGCCCCCGATCGCTGGGTTCCCAGACATCTCCGGCACAGCCGCGATGTCCCCTCCACCCCCAACCCAGCCCTAATCTCCCTTCCCCCTCCCCCATCCCCGGCAAGTCCCGATTCGCCCCTACCCTCCCTTTGCCACCGATCCCCAGCAGGATCCACCTACCCCCACTGATCTCCCCCCATACACCTTGCCCCAATAGGTCTCACCCCCTCTGGCCCCACTTGGCACTGCCTGATGCCTGGTGGGCAATATCAAGGTGATGCTTGGGCATTGCCACTTTGCCCTTGGGCAGTGCCAGGGGGCCAGCATGGCAATGTCAGGCTGGCACTGCCCAGGCGGATCCCCCCTTCCCCACAACCTTCTGGGGGGCCTCCATGGCCTCCCTTCATTCCAGCGGGGTCGGCTGCCAGTTGCCATTTGTGGGGAGCTATTGTAAACCCCATCTGTCGGCGGGGGCGGGGGGGGGGGGGTGGAGAGGCGGTGATGGTGATTTCAATATTTAATTCAGCTCCGCGCTAATTTCCAGCATGGAGCTGATGATGCCACAAATCCTGGCCCCCCAGACATGCGGAGGCCATGGCGCCCAGTGGGGAGCCCGCAAAACGGCCTCCACTGATGTGTCTCATTGGGAGTTTCGAAGGTGCTGCTGAAGGAGACTTGGTGAGTTGCTGCAGTGCATCTTGTAGATTTGATTTAATTTGATTTATTATTGCCACATGTATTAACATACAGTGAAAAGTATTGTTTTTTGCGGACAAAGCATACCGTTCATAGAGAAGGAAATGAGAAAGTGCAGAATGTCGTGTTACAGTCATAGCTAGAGTGTAGGGAAAGATCAACCTAGCACAAGGTAGGTCCATTCAAAAGTCTGACATCAGCAGGGAAGAAGCTGTTCTTGAGTTGGTTGGTACGTGTATCTTTTTCCCGAAGGAAGAAGGTGGAAGAGAGAATGTCCGGGGTGCGTGGGGTCCTTAATTTTGCTTGCTGCTTTGCCGAGGCAGCGGGAAGTATAGACAGAGTCAATGGATGGGAAGCTGGTTTGCGTGATGGATTGGGCTGCATTCATGACCTTTTGTAGTTTCTTGCGGTCTTGGGCAGAGCAGGAGCCATACCAAGCTGTGATACAACCAGAAAGAGTGCTTTCTATGGTGCACCTGTAAAAGTTGGTGAGAGTCGTAGCTGACATGCCAAATTTCCTTAGTCTTCTGAGAAAGTAGCATTGGTGAGCTTTCTAAACGATAGTGTCGGCATGGGGGGGACCAGGATGTTGGCGATCTGGACACCTAAAAACTTGAAGCTGGCACACACTGCATGCCACTGTGCTTCAGTGATGGAGAGAGTGGATGGAAGGTGATCGATGGATTGACAGTATAATGGGTTGCTTTGTTTTAGATGGTGTCAACCCCCTTGATTGTTGTTGGAATTGCATTCATCCAGGCAAGTGGAGTGTATTCCATCACACTTCTGACTTGCAGATGGTGCATAGGCTTTGTGGATCCAGAAGGTGTGTTACCCACCGCAGAATTCCCAGACTCTGAGCTGCTCATGTAGCCACAACATTGAAATTGAAGCCCAGTATAATTTCTGCTCAATGGAAACTCCCAAGATGTTGATGGTGGGGAATTTCATTATGATACTGTTATTGAATGTCCAGGTTGGAATCTCAGGGGCGGGGCCTATTCACGCCGGAGTTTGACAGTTCTGGAGCTCTGCGCATGTGCAGTGGCCCCAAACTGTCAAACTCCCATTTGCTGGCCAGCCCGATCACAGGCCAGCTCGGGACCCCCACAGTGCTGCCCCTCCAGCTCCCCCCCTCCCCACATGGCCCAATCGCGGCCCCCACAAAAATTCCCAGGCCAGCCCTGACCATCCACCCGCCCCCCCATCCCCCGCCATCCAGGAGCGCCCTGTTGCCCAGGCCGCACCCCCCAGCAGTGGAGATCCCCCCACCCCCCTCACCCCGGCAGACCCCATCCCGGTTGCCCCCCACAGGGTCAGACCCCCCCGAAGGCAGGCACCCCCAGCAGACCACCCCCCCCCCTCAGCCTGCCCCAATTGCTGCCCTCCCTTCATCCCAGACCAATCCCAATGCAGAGTGGCAGTGGGACCCACGAACCACACCTAGCCCCGCCCACAATAGGCCCTGCCTCCTTGGCTCTGCTGATGCCCAGTGGGCAGTGCCAAGGTGCCTCCTGGGTCATGGGCCCTTTGCCCCTTGGGCAGTGCCAGGGGGCACAGGCTGCCACTGCCAGGGTGCCCATGCCCATGGGGAGCCCCGTTTGCTCCCTTTCATTCTGATGGGGTCTCCAGCTTGCTCCCTGAATGTGGAGAGCTAGTCTGAGCCCCGCCGGAATGAAGTACTCCTGGCGGGGTGGGAGATTCGATCAGGACCTTTCAGGTCCCGATAATTAACAAATATATATATTTAAAATAGATTAAAAACAGGTTTAAATGACTTACCTGCCTTCCCACCAGTTTCCTGCGTGGTCTGCCCGGCGACTGTTCAGCTTTCTCCCGGCCGCACCCGCCAGAAAAGTGGCGGACCGCAATGGGAGAATTGCGGCCCAACAGTGTAGAGATTTCATATCTCTCAAATACTGGTTCATCCTGAAACACTGAGGTGTTTACACACTTCACAGAGGGCGGCAATGTTCCCTAATTCAGGTCTATTTTGATCTAAGTATTTGTAATGAATCCACAGAAGTGAAGGTCCCGTGGCTAAAATTTTCTTTATTTATAAGACACACTACACAACAGAGTGTTCCTTGTGTGCTTCCTGTTTCAGCAGGCTGAGAGACTGACACACCTGCTTTATATAGGGAACAGGCTTTATTGGGCTATCAATTAAGGCTCAATCAGGGACATCTTTTAGTAAGACTCGATCAGGGACATATTTTAGTATATTAGTCACAAGTAAGGCTTGCATTAACATTGCAGTGAAGTTACTATGAAATGCCCCTAGTCACCACATTCCAGTGCCTGTTCTGGTTAATGTACCTAACCAGCACGTCTTTCAGACTTGGGGAGGAAACTGGAGCACCCGGAGGAAACCCACGCAGACACAGGGAGAACGTGCAAGCTCCCACAGGCAGTGACCCAAGCTGGGAATCGAACCTGGGTCCCTGGCGTTGTGAGGCAGCAGTGCTCCTCGATGTGCCATCGTGCTCAGACTCAATCAGAGAGTTCATACTCTAGCAGGCCAACCTCATTTGCTTGACTGAAGTCATCACAATATTGGCCATGGAATCAAACTTTGTCCACAATTCAAATACCTATAGGTGGGCCTGGTTAATAACCTCTGTCGGAGAGTTGGTGCAGTCACAATGGGCTTAATGGCCTCCTTCTGCACTGCACTAGGACTCTGTGGCCTTTTACTTACAATATTTTATACTTGCGTTTCAATGATGGACTTGTTTATTAAATTGACAGACCCTTATTGTCTTATAATAGATCATCACGATGCAAAATGACTAAAAAAATGTCAATTTTTAAAAAATCAATAAAACGTCTCGAATTAAATGTCAAATGATGACCATGAAATCATTGTCGATTGTTGTTAAAAAACCAACTGGTTCACCAATGTCCTTTAGTGTCCATCTTCACTGGATACTGCAAAGACTATGAGCCCTGGCAATATTCTGGCAATGGTACTTAAGCACTGGCACCTACCCAGCAATGAGGAAAATTGACCTGGTTTGCCCTGTACACAAGAAACAAGACAAATCTAACCCAGCAAATGACCACCCCATCAGTCTCCTCTCAATCATCAGTAAAATGATGGAAGGGATCATTAACAGCGCAACCAGAGGCACTTACTCAGCAATAATCTGCCCAAGGACTCACAGTTTGTGTTCCACCAGGGTCACTCAGCTTCTGAGCTCATTACAGCCTTGGTACATACATGGACAAAAAAACTGAATGCCAGAGGCGAGGTGAGAGTGACTGCCCTTGATATCAAGGCAGCATTTTACCAAGCATTGCATCAAGGTTAACATATGACTACTTGTGTCTTATAAATTAACTTGAACTTAGCAAAACTGGAGTCAATGGGAATCAGGGGGAAAAACCTTCACTTGTTGGGGTCACACCTGGCACAGAAGAGGATGGCTGTACTAGTTGGAGGTCAATCATCTCAGTTCCAGGACAGCACCACAGGAGTTCCTCAGGGTAGGGTCCGAGGCCCAATCATCTTCAGCTGCTTCAATGATCTTTCTTCCATCTTGATGCCAGATGTGCGGATGTTTGCTGATGATTGCACAATGTTCAGCACTATTCGTGAATCCTTAGAGACTAAACCTTTGCATGTCCAAATGCAGCAAGACCTGGACATTATCCAGGCATGGACTGACAAATAGCAAGTAAATTTACACCACACAAATGCCAGGCAATGATGATCTCCTAAAATAGAGAATCTAACCATTGCCCATTAACATTCAGTGAAATTACCATCGCTGAAACCCCCACTATCAATATCCTGGGGGTTACCATTGACTAGAAACTGAAATGGACGAACCATATAAATACTGTGGCTACCAGAGCAGGTCAAAGATTAGGACAACTTTGGTGAGTAACTTACCTTCTGACTCCCCAAATCCTATCTACCATCTATAAGGGATAAGTCAGGAGTGTAATGAAATACTCTCCCCTTGCTTGGAGGAGTGCAGCTCCAGCAATACTCAAGAAGCTCGACACCAAACAGTACAAAGCAGTCCACTTGATTGCTAGCCCTTCCACAAATGTTCAATCCCTCCACCACTGAAGAAAGGTAGCAGCCATGTGCACCATATGTAATATGCACTGCAGAAACTCACCATGGTTCCTACAGCAGCACCATCCAAACCCATGACGGCTATCATCTAGAAGGACAGCAACAGCAGATTCCTGAGAAGACTACCACCTGGAGGTTCCCTTCCAAATCACTCACCATCCTGATTTGGAAATATATCGCCGTTCCTTCACTGTCGCGGGGTCAAATCCTGGAACTCCCTCCCTAACAGCACTGCCGATGCACCTACACCTTTGGATGTGCAACGGTTCAAGAAGGCAGCTCACCACCAACTTCTGAATGGTAATTAGGGATGGGTAATAAATGTTGGCCGTGCCAGCAATGCCTACATCACATAATGAACAATAAAAAACCCATTGTCCAAACCAGTTGGTAAAAGTTCTCTCAAAGTTACCTTCCGCCTTCTGTGGTGCCCCTGGGCTTTTCATACCCAGCCTGGTCAAGTCTATTCTCATAGACAATCATAGGATCCCAACAATGCGGAAGGAGGCCATTCAGCCCATCGAGTCTGCACCAACCACAATCCCACCCACGTCCTATTCCCGTAATCCTACATATTTACTCTGCTAATCCCCTGACAATAGGGTCAATTTAACATGGCCAATCAACCTAACGAGCACATCTTTGGACTGTGGGAAGAAATGAAGCTCCTCGAGGAAACCCACGCAGACACAGAGATCTCCTTATCCCTTTGCTTCTTATGTCCCTTGGCTTTGACGGTTCCTTTTAAAAGCCCCATTATTCATATTTGCCTGTTATCAGTTATTTATGCTGCAAACTGCTCGCAACAACAAACCAATCTGACCATTCTCATTTCTTATTCATGCTGATGACCACTTGTATTCTAGCAAGAATCTTAATTAGGGAAGGTTAACTGAAAGATCAAACACATCTGCAAAGCATGGATATAGTTGCAAGTCATAGTTAGGACTCAAAACTTCAACTCCGTTTTCTTTCTCCATAGATGCTGCCAGACCTGCTGAGTTTTTCCAGCATTTTCTGATTTTATTTCTGATTTCCAGCATTTGCAGTATTTTGCTGTGATGTAAAGTACGGTTTCTGTTGTTTTTTATTTTTGCTCAATGGTCTGTGGCTTCATTTTGTTTTTCTGTAACAGCTGAAGGTGTTCCAGGTCTCTCTTATCTCTGAAGGCAACTTGTAACTATCAGTAATTTTTACTCTGTTTGGCAAATTCTTTTGGTCTTGCAATCTATTCTGATACACAAAATTTGGTTAATTGTTTAAATTTGGCTATGACGCAGGAAACCATCTCAGATGAGAATTGTAATCTTACACTGCAATGAAGTTACTGCGAAATTCCCGTAGTCGCCACACTCCGGCACCTATTTAGGTCAATGCACCTAACCAGCAGGTCTTTCAGAATGTGGGAGGAAACTGAACACCCGAAGGAAACACACGCAGACACAGGGAGAACGTGCAAACTCTATACAGACACTGACACGAGCCGGGAATCGAACCCGGGTCCCTGGCGCTGTGAAGCAGCAGTGCTAACCACTGTGCTACCATGCCATGACGTGGTCACACTGCAAGTTCAGTCTCCATAGGCAGGAAGGGAACGGGTGACCACCAAACAGAGCAAGAGGCCTGGGCAGGCAGTGCAGAATCTCCTGTGCCTATTCCCCTGCATAACAGATATGCTGTTTTGGATACTGTTGAGGTGAAGGACCTCTCAGGGCAAAACAGCAACAGCCAAATTCATTGTGCCATGGTTGGTTCTGTTGCAGAAGGGAGGCATAAAAATTGTGAGAATGCAATAGTTACAGGGCATTCTACTGTAAGAGGGATAGATCAGCATTTCTGTGCCATAAATGAGACTCTAGGATGGTATGATGCCGCCCTGGTGCAAAGATCAACGATGTCTCAGAGCAGCTGCAGGGCATTTGAAGGGGGAGGGTGAACAGCCAGTGGTTGTGGTACACATTGATACAAATGACATAGGTTAAAAAAGGAATGAAGTCCTAAAAGCAGAATATAGGAAGCTAGGAAACAAGCTAAGTAGGACCTCAAAGCTAGTCATCTCAAGATTACTACCAGTCCCACGTGCTAGTCAGAGTAGAAACAGCAAGATATGCCGGATGAATATGGGGAGGGTTTCAGATTCCTGGGACATTGAGACCAGCTCTGGGGGAGATGGGACCTGTACAAACTGGACGGGTTACACCTGGGCAGGATCAGGACTGATGTCCTTCGGGTGTGGGATGGAGGGATGGGGGGACACTTGCTGGAGTGGTTGGGGAGGAAATAACATATTATGGCAGGGGGATGGGAACCAATGTAAGGATTCAGAGCAGGGGAAATCAAGAACAAGAGGTAAAAAACAGCAAGAAAAAGCAATAGACCTGAGTTCAAAATTCAGCAAAAGATGACTAAGGGATTGTTTAAAAGAATGAAAGTAAGCTAGTGGGAAACATAAAAACTGACTGTAAAAGTTTCTACAGGTATGTAAAGGGAAAAAGATTGACAAAAATGGATGTAGGCTCCTTACAGTCAGAAATGGGAGAATTCATAATGGGAAATAAAGAAATGGCGAAGGAATTAAATTTGTACTTTGCTTCAGTTGTCACAAAGGAAGATATGAACAACGTGCCCGAAGTTCTGGGAGAAACAAGTTTTAGTGACGAGCTGAAGGAAGTAAGTATTAATAGAGAAATGGTTTTTGGGAAAATTGATGGGATTGAAGATGAATAAATCTCCAGGGCCTGATAAACTTCATTCCAAAGTACTTAAGGAAGTGGCCCTAGAAATAGTAGATCTATTGGTGGTCATTTTCCAAAATTCTTTGGACTCTGGTCTGGTTACTACAAATTGGAGGGTAGCTATTCAAAAAGGGAGGCTTTTGACAAGGGCACACGTAACAGACTACTATGTAAAGTTAAAGCAGATGGGATTCCAAACAATGTCTTGAGATGGATAGAATGCTGGTTAGCAGATAGGAAGCAAAGATTTGGCATAAATGGGTATTTTTCTGCTTGGCAGTACGAGTGGAGTTCCGCAGGGATCTGTGCTCGGACCCCAACTGTTCACATTACATATTAATGATTTGGAAGAGGGAACTGAATGTATTATCTCCAAATTTTCAGATGATACAAAGCTGGATGGGAGGGTGAGCTATGAGGAGGGTGCAGAGATGCTTCAGCATGATTTGGACAGGCTGAGTGGTATGCATGGCAGATGCAGTATAATGTGAATAAACGTGAGGTTATCGACTTTGGTAGAAATATTAGGAATGCAGATTATTTTTTGAATGGGTGTAAGTTGAGAGAGGTGGATATTCTGTTGGTCCCTGGTATCCTTGTGCAGCAGTTGCTAAAAGTAAGCATGCAGGTACAACAGGCAGCAAAGAAGGAAAATGGTATGCAGAGGTTTTGAATATAGGTATAAAAATGTTTTTTACTGCAATTGTATAGGGTGTTAGTGAGGCTACACCTGGAGTACTATGTGCAGTTTTTGTCTCCTTATCGAAGGAAGGATGCCCTTGCTGTAGAGGGAGTGCAGCAAAGGTTTACCAGGCTGATTCCTTGAATGGAAGACCTGTCATATGAGGACAGACTAAATCACTTTGGGTTGTGCTCATTGGAGTTTAAAAGAGGGAGAGGAGATTCCATGGAAACTTATAAAATGCTAACAGCATTAGACAGTGTGGTTTCAGAAAGAATGTTCCCAAAAGTGGGGGTGCCCAGAACGAGGGGTCATAGTTTGAAGATAGGGGTAAACCATTTAGGACTGAGGTGATGAGAAATTTCTTCACCCAGAGAGTGGTGAATCTGTGGAATTCATTACCACAGAAAGTAGTTGAGGCCAAAACATTGTGTGATTTCAAGAAGAGATTAGATATAGCTCTTGAGGCTAAAGGGGTCAATAGATGTTATTTAATATTATTATTCATTCGTGTCACAGGTCGGCTTACATTAACACTACAATGAAGTTACTGTGAAAATTCCCGAGTTGCCACACTCCAGTGCCTGTTCAGATACACTGAAGGAGAAATTAGCATGGCCAATGCACCGAACCAGCACGTCTTTCAGGCTATGGAAGGAAACCAGAGCACCCGGAGGAAACCCACACCGACACAGGCAGAACGTGCAGGCTCCACGCAGACAGTGGCCCAAACCGGGTTTACAGTAACTTCATTGCAGTGTTAATGTAAGCCTTACTGTGACACTAATAAATGAATTTTAAACTTTAAATAAATCTTGGTCACTGGTGCTATGAGGCAGCAGTGCTAACCATTGTGCCACCGTGCCACCCATTCCATTGCGCCGCTCATATGGGATATGGGGGGTCAGGATATTGAATTTGATGATCCGCCATGATCAAAATGCATGATGGAGTTGGCTTGAAGGGTCATTGGTGCATTGGCCTATTCCTGCATCTACTTTCTCTGTTTCTATCAGTACTTCTCACCACGGTTTTACATCCAAACAAGAATTACAGAGAGTTTCCTTTGTAAATTTGGGCTATCCACTCAACATCTCAATGCTGATGTTTATACTCCAAGTGAACCTTCTCCCACCTTCCTTCATCCTTTCCTAATTTACAATTCTAGCTTCCATTTCAATATATGATCAATAAACTTTGTAAATATTTTTGCAACTTCTTCAGTGCCTCGATATATGTAAATAATATGGTGACCAGAACTATACACAGTTCTGTGGTCCAACCAGAGATTGAGAACATAATGTTTTGATTCTATCCTTCTAGAAATGTACCCCAGTGCTTGGTTTGAATTTTTATATCTTTGTTCATCTTCTGCTACTGTGCGTAATTTGTGAATTATATTCTTTCCCTCCCAATGCCCCCCTGCTTGATTTAGATTTTTATTTTCAAAGTACGATTTGACTTCCTCTTTCTTCCTTCCAAAAGGTACAACCTCACACTCGTGTACATTTTAATTCATTTGCCAAATATATTTCCATTCTGCAAGTTTACTAACGGTTTCCTGTATTTTGTTACATTTTCCTCAGCAATATACATAGTTATTCAGCTACTTTACACCTAATTCCTGAGTCCAAATCATTATTGTAAATCATTAACAGTGGGAGTTCCAGCATCAATTCCTGTGTGCAATCAATGGCCTGCTGCACAAACCAAAATCATGTAATGTGAGCAAACGTTTAATGGTATCTTTTACGGGTAATGGGATGATGCTATCTCACTGTTTACACAGACCTCTCAGTGTTGTGAGATGTTCCTTTTATCTTAAACAGCAGCCTGGATGGAGCCAAATGCACACAGGTTAAGAGTCACAGACACCTTGACAGCTACAGGCAATGTGATTATTGCTCAGTTTTGAGGTTGGATTTGTGACTGCAGTAGTGGCAGATTTCAGTCATGAATCTTTAGTGAACTGAACGTACCTCAAGCATTGAGGTAGCTCCCTGAAGAGCATCAGTGGACATAGTTGCTGGATAAGAGCTTTGTCCCCTCCTCCTCCTGCTTTGAGCAGCTTGCCCTGCTCCAGGTGACCTTTATAGATTCTCCCAGCCACGCTCAACTCCCAGAAGAAGGCCGACCAAGCTTCCCATGTTTAGACGCAATTTGTTTAAGCCCAATCTTTTAACTGACATTAAATTACTCCAGCTCCAGCCAGATCATTTCCTGCAGATGATTCAAAATTTATGTAACAAGAACACAAGAAATAAGAGCATTAGTAGATCACACTCTCCATTATGTTTGCTCTGCCATTTAATAGGACCATGACTGATCTGGGACTTTAACTCCATTTTCCTACCTACTACCCATATCCCTTAATTCCATAAGAAGCCAAAAATCTGTTCATTCCATCCATAAATGTATTCAACAATGGAATTTCCTAACCCAATGAGGTACTGATTTCCAAAGATTCAGAACCTTTCAAGTGAAGAAATTTATTTTCATTTCAGTTCTAAATGATTGGTCCCTCATCCTGAGACTTTGCCCTGAGTTTTACATTCACTGACCAATGGAAACAATCTTTCAGAATCCCCCTTTCAGAATTTTGTACTTTTCAATGCGATTACCTCTCATTCTTCTAAATTCAAGAGAATATAAATCTATTTCGCTCAGCCTTTCATCAGCATCAAAACAAGAACAGTAAGAGATGGAAAGAATGATTCCACAAACAGAGAAAAAACAGAGAGAAAATGGAAAAGGTGGATTTATAGCAAAGTAAGATGTGACTTTTTAAAAAATCTCTCTAAAAACTTCAAACCTGAAGTTAATTTTTGGTGCCAGAAAATAAAGAAGTGAGATGAAGATTAATACAAATTTGAGAGTTGCGTGATTTGTCAGAATATACAGGGAAGTGGTTACACAATCCACATGATAGATTTTCATTTCAATATCAACACACATTCTATTCATGTTATAATAAAAAATAAGGAGCTATAATTCCTATTTGGTTCCAACAAAAGGACAGTTCAGCATTCCAATATTCACACTGTCTGTGTTGTCCATAAAAACCGTAGAATCTCTACAGTACAGAAGAAGGCCATCTGGCCCTTTGAATGAAAACTGACCCTCCGAAAAAGAATCCCACCCTGTTCCAACTCCACCCACCCCATCACCCACTGCCCTATTTCCATAACGCCACACATTTACTTGTGCTCATCCACCTAACATGCACACTAATAGACAATTTAATATGGGCAGTCCATCTAACCTGCATATGGACTATGGGAGGAGACCAGAGCACATGGAGGAAACCTACACAGACAAGGGCCTCTCCTCTACTACTTCCTGTGTTAAACTCTTGCCTTCCTGATGGTTTCTGTTTCTCTCTGCTTCTCACTGTTCAGTTCTCCTGTCTTCTTAAAACAACAGGGACTTTTATATTTGCCTGTTTTAATGGGCCCTGGCTTCCTTTTGTCTGACTCTCTACACTAGCCTGAACCCTCCGCACTGCAATTTCTCTGAGGATGCCTGAGTTGGAACGTTGGGTGTGAAATGTGCAGCTGTATTTCAGTGTAAGTTAAAAGGAGAAGAGTGACGATCCAATGTAATTGCAATTCCTTGGAATTTCAGACCAATAAAGATGGTGATCACTTTTCATGTAAGCTTGTCGGAATATACTTATCAGAGAAAACAAGATTAAAAGTGACTTTTTCACAGGAATCGTTCCTATAGACAAATGTTCAGAAACAAGAAAACAACAATTTCCACTTCCCCCTCCATTCCTTTCAGTTTTAATTTACTCCTTTCCTCTTCTTTTCATTGTCATTGTTTTGCTCTATTCTGTTAGGAATCATGATCTCCTTTCCCTCTGCTCTTCACTTTCCCTTCTTGCCCACATCCTGCCAGTCTCCATGTCTCAGTTTTCTTCTGTTCCGCTTCTATTAGAGAGTGACACTGTGTGCTATAGATGGGACTAAAACACTGTGTGTTTTAGAACATAGAACATAGAACATTACAGCGCAGTACAGGCCCTTCGGCCCTCGATGTTGCGCCGACCAGTGGAACCAATCTAAAGCCCATCTAACCTACACTATTCCAATATCATCCATATGTTTATCCAATAACCATTTGAATGCTCTTAATGTTGACGAGTCCACTACTGCTGCAGGCAGGGCATTCCACTCCCTTACTACTCTCTGAGTAAAGAATCTACCTCTAACATCTGTCCTATATCTCTCACCCCTCAATTTAAAGCTATGTCACCTCGTGCTAGCCATCACCATCCGAGGAAAAAGGCTGAAACTATCCACCCTATCTAATCCTCTGATCATCTTGTATGCCTCTATTAAGTCACCTCTTAACCTTCTTCTCTCGAACGAAAACAACTTCAAGCCCCTCAGCCTTTCCTCATACAATTTTCCCACTGATGCGCGATTAATTCACTCGGGAGGCTAGGACGTACCCGGGAATAAAGGCTTTTATTCACAACAAGAATAGAGCATACTGCTTAACAATACTATCCCAGACTAAGGGCCACTAGGAAGTAGCAGTGACCTTTATACTCCTGTAAGAAGGTGGAGCCAAACGGAGTGTACCACAGAACAATGCGAACAGGTGGAACACCCCAACCCTAACCCCAACAGTAACAAGAGTAACATATGTACAAGTACCCATAGTGGTAACCATCTATGGTTCACCACACCCACCATACCAGGCAACATCCTGGTAAATCTCCTCTGCACCCTTTCCAACACTTCCACATCTTTACTATAATACGGCGACCAGAACTGTACGCAATACTCCAAATGCGGCCGCACCAGAGTTTTGCACAGTTGCAGCATGACCTCCTGGCTCCGAAACTCAATCCCTCCACCAATAAAAGCTAACGCACCGTACGCCTTCTTAACAACCCTATCAACCTGGGTGCCAACTTTCAGGGATCTATGCACATGGACACCCAGGTCCCTCTGTTCATCCACACTACCAAGTATCTTACCATTAGCCCAGTACTCTGTATTCCTGTTACTCCTTCCAAAGTGAATTACCTCACACTTTTCCGCTTTAAACTCCATTTGCCACCTCTCAGCCCAGCTCTGCAGCTTATCTATGTCCCTCTGTAACCTGCCACTTCCCTCCGCACTGTCCACAACTCCACCGACTTTAGTGTCATCCGCAAATTTACTAATCCATCCTTCCACGCCCTCATCCAGGCGTGGAACTATTCTCCTCTGAGGAATTCCTTCCCCATACAATTCTCTAGTTACCACTGACTTCATGCCATATCTCCCACATTAAGATAATGGAACAACTCTTTAAACCATTTCCCATCCTATGACATGACAACTCTATCCCCCTCTATGAAAGAGTTAATCCTTCCTCTGCCTTTTACTTGGATTCCAACAAACAGTACTCTTTCAAATTCCAGTTCCTTTTGTACCTTTGACTTCAATCTACCTGGGACCTTTCATTTCATTCCCTGGTTTCTAGGGTTCCTGTCTTTAATTTCTGGGACTTACTTTCTGCCCATTACTCCATTGTTCTGCTTTTGCTTCTGTTACTGGTGGAGCTGTGAGAGCTGCCATCTCTCACTCCCTCACTCTAACTGCCTTGGCTCTAGTTCAAACTAAACTCAAGAGACTTTCTAACTTAAAGGTGGATTCTTTTTACTCGGCAACAGTTCAGTCCTTCTCTAAGCTCTCTTTGCTTTTTATATTGTAAAGTCTCGAAGCACAATACAGACACAAAATTCAATTTGAAATTAAATCCAAACCTCCATACATGCAAATACCATTTTTTAGCATGAATCCAACTGAGGTTTTAACCCTTTCTTACACTGAAACACTGCTTCCTGACATTTATATATAGAATAGTGGACCAAAAGGAGCCAAATGCACATAGGTTAAGAGCCATAGCCACCTTGACAGCCACAGGCAATGCTCTGTTTTGAGTTTGGAATTGTGACTGTGGTAATTACAGATTTCAATCACAAACCTTTAAGTGAGGTGAAGATATGTTGAGCAATGGTCTGCACTGAAGTAACGCTCTGAAGACCACTGGTGCATATTATCCCCTGATAAGAACCCTCACCACCTCCTCTTCCTCCTCCCTCTCCTCACACCTTGATTCATGTGACCTCTGTTTATGCTCCCAATCATGTTCAATTCCCAGAGGAAGGCTGACCAAGCTCCCATATTTGGAAGCAATTTGTTTAAGCACAAATGTTTAAGCGGCCATAAAGTACATCAGCTCCAGCCAGGCCACTCCCTGAAGGCTACTCAAAATTTATGCAACAATAATATAAGAAATAGAAGCAAGAGTAAACCACATGTTCCTTGAGATTGCTCCACCATTCAATACGACCACGGCTGATCTAGGGCTCCAACTCTCATTTCCCTTCCACTCCACATATCCCTTAATTCCCTCAGAGAATAAAAATCTGTCTATCCCAGCCTTAAATGTGTTCAAGAATGGAGCATCCACAACTCACTGGGGTCGAGGATTTTAAACATTCACTATCCTTTGGATAGTCAGAAGCTTTTTCCCAGGGTGAAAGAGTCAATTAATAGGAGGCATAGGTTTAAGGTGCGATGGGCAAGGTTTAAAGGAGATGTACGTGGCAAGCTTTTTACAGAGAGGGTGGTGGGTGCCTGGAACTCGTTGCCGGGGAAGATAGTGGAAGCAGATACAATAGTGACTGTTAAGGAGTGTCTTGACAAATACATGAATAGGATGGGAATGGAGGGATATGGTCCCCGGAAGCGTAGGGGGTTTTAATTCAGTCGGGCAGCATGGTCGGTGCAGGCTTGGAGGGCCGATAGGCCTGTTCCTGTGCTGTAATTTTCTTTGTTCTTTGAGTGAAATAATTTCTCCTCATCTTAGTCTTAAATAATCAACTCCTTATCCTGCATCTGTGCCCGGAGTTTTGGATTCCCTGACCAGCAGAAATAATCTCTCAGTGTTCTCCTTTCAGAATGTTATACATTTCAATGTGATTGCCTCTTGCTCCTCTAAATTCCAGCGAATATAAACCTTATTTACTAACTCTCTCTTCACAGGACAACCTCTCATCCCAGGACCCATCTTGTAAACCTTCATCGTACTGCTGATAATGCAAGTATATATTTTTTGAAATGTGGGGACCTAAACTGCATTTGATATTCCAGATGTGTTCTCCCCAAAAACCTGTACAACCATAGCAAGGTTTATTTATTCCTGAATTTCTATCCCCTTGCTATAAAGACAACATGGTATTTGCCTTTCTAATTTCTTGCTGCACTTGTGTGCTAACTTTGTGTGCTCCTTGTATGAGCACATCCAAGTCCCCCTGAATATCAACACGTGCAAGTCTCCCACCATTTAAAAAAATGCTTTTCTATTCTTAGAAACAAAATAAATGACTTCACAATTCTCCACATGATACACATTCTGATAACTTGTTGCCCAGTCACTTCTTTGCATCCTCTCTGTGACCATGCCCCCACCGCCCACACCCCCGCCCACTAACACCACCCTCCCCCACCCCACACACAGCTTACCTTCCCACCTCTATTTGTATCATCACCTAAGTCATTAATATAGAATGTAAATAGCTGAGGCCCCAATACTAAACAATGCGGTACTCCACTATTCACAACTTGCCAACTTGATACAACCTCATTTACACCCACTCGCAGCTTTTTATCCATTATCCAAACCTCTATCAGTGCTAAAAGACTACCCCCGATTCCATGAGCTTTAATCTTGTCTATTAACATTTTGTGTATTATTTTATTGAGGAACCTTTGGAAATCCAGCTGTACGACAGCGACAGGTTCCCCTTCATCTCCCCTAATCGTTATATCCTTAAAAATCCTTGATTTTTTTTCCAATAGGATTTCCCTTTAGTAAAACAATGTAGTTTTGCTTTAATTATACAATGCCTTTCAAAGGCCATTGTTAAAACTTACTTTATAATATATCCTAGCATTTTCCCAACACTAATATGAGGATAACTCTCCTGTAGATCATTGTTTTCTTTTCTGAACTCTGTTCTGACCTCAGCTTGGTTGTGCTGCTGCACTCCAAGTTTTTGTTATTTCAAAATATGACTGTTCCAATGGTGGCATAATGATTAGCACTCCTGCCTCAGGGAGTTGGGTTCAATTCCATCCTTGGGTGATATGTAGAATTTAGAATTTTATACATTTCTATGAAATTCACTCTCACTCTTATAAACTCCAATGAATACAATCCTAATCGACTTAGTCTCTCCTTATACGACAGAGCGATCATCCCAGGACTCAGCCAAGGAAGAATTTGGCTATACTCCCTTTATAGCAAGGACACACGTCCTCAGATAAGGTATCCACCTCTTACAATTTACACCATTCAAATAATCATTTGCCTTTCTATTTTTGCGACCGAAGTGGACAACTTCACATTTATCCACATTATATTGCATATGCTGTGCATATGCCCACACACCCAGCCTGTCCAAATCATGCTGAAGCGTCTCTGCATCCTCCTCACAGCTCATCCACCCACCCATCACTCGATTTGGTGACAATGGACTCTATTTTACCATTTTGATTCTAAGTGCTGGGCGGACTTCAAACTGGGAGTGTTTCAGATGCGACGTTTAGATCCATTCTGAGGGGTCCCCATAAGCACTCTGCCTGAAAAAATATCAGTGATTCTGAATCGTGCTACACAAGCCTGTGGGCGGGGCTTAGCATGCCCAAAACCCTGTAGCTGCGATCGGCATCTCCAACTGCGCATGCGCAGAAAACAAATGATAAAATGCTGCTCCCCTGCCACATCCCTCCCGGGCTGGATAATGCTTCCCCAGGCTGCCACAGATATTGCCTCACACCCCAACATTACTGACCCCATAACATACCCACCATCCCGCCACCCAGACCGACCACAGGCCCCTCCTCCCTTCCCCCTCCACGGATCACAGTCAGATTGGCAGTGGATCCCTTTCCTTCCCCCCCACTGATCTCAGCAGAGTGGCAGCAGCCACCCCTTCTCCCACCCCAATCTCAGGCAGAGTGGCAACAGGCCCCTCCCCCCCCCCGCCCACTGATATCAGGCAGAGTGGCAGCGGACACCCCTTCCTCCCACTGATCTCAGGCAGGGTGGCAGCAGACCCACCTTTCCCCCCACTCCCCTACCGATCTTAAGCAGTGAGTCGTCGGACACTAGGCACTTAGGTCCTCACTAACACTCACTGATGAAGCGCCCATATTAGTCTTATGTAGAGTATGTCTGTTTCGTGCCGATTCCAGATGGGCGAACGCAGTGATAAAGTGGAAGTGCCAGTAACGTTGGGTGTGCAGCCAATTAAGTCAATTTAAATGCAAGCAAATGCATTTGCCCGTTCCGGGCACGGTCCCAATTGTAGCCATTTTCAGGCCTTGGTAAAGGGGGAACCAGCGCAGAGGTGGGAGTGGATCATGCAACTCACCTCATGTCCAACGTTACCAGGTTTTCGCACCCAAAAACGGGTGCAACGCGATGGTAAAATCGGGCCCAATATGTTTAGTTCCCTCTTCCAAATCATTAATACATAATGTGAACAGTTGGGGCCCTATCACAGATCCCTCTGTTACTCCACTCATCACTGTGGAAAAATACGCATTTATGCCAACACAATGCTTCCTATCTACTCACTAGCTTTCGATCCATCTCAAGACACTATCCTCAATCCCATGCGATTTAACTTTACAAAGTGGTTTGCTTTGTGGAATCTTGTAGAAATCCTGCTGAAAGTCTAAATAAACCACATCCACCGGTTCTTCTTGGTCAGCTCTATGAGTTACATCCTCAAAGAATTCCAATAGATTTGTCAAACATGATTTCACTTTTGTAAATCCGTGTTGATTTTGTCTGATTCTCCCACTGCTTTCCAAATGCTGAGCTATGAAATCCTTGACAATGGATTCGAGCAACCTCCACGATACTGACATTAGGCTCACTGATCTATAGTTCCCTGTCTTCACTCTACCTCCCTTTTTGAATAGCGGGCTTACATTAGCTACCCTCTAATATGTAGGAAACAATCCAGAGTCCAACGAATTTTGGAAAGTGACCATCAATGACAAAGAAGAATCCAAAGAGTTTCTATAAATAGATAATGGGCAAAAGAGTAACGAGAGGGTGAGTAGGGCCTCTTAGGGATCAACAAGGTCATCTATGTGTGGATCCACAAGAGATGAGTGAAATCCTAAATGAATATTTCCCATCAGTATTTGCTGTTAAGAAAGGAATGGATGTTAGGGAACTTGGGGAAATAAATAGTGATGCCTTGAGGACTGTACATATTACAGAGAAGGAGTTGCTGGAAGTATGAAAGCGCATCAAGGTAGATAAATCCCCGGGATCTGATGAAGTGTATCCCAGGATGTTGTGGGAGGCTAGGGAGGAAATTGCGGTGTCCTAGCAGAGATATTTGAATCATTGACAGCCACAGATGAGGTGCCTCAAGATTGGTTGGTGGCTTTTGTTTAAGAAGGGCTGCATGGAAACGCATGGGAAATACAGGCTGGTGAGCTGAACATCTGTAATGGGTAAGTTGTTAGAAGGTATTCAGAGACAAGATCTACAGGCATTTAGAGACGCAAGGACTGATTCGGGACAGTCAGCATGGCTTTGTGAGTGGAAAATCATGTCTCACAAATTTGATTGAGTTTTTTGAAGGGGTAACCAAGAAGGTAGATGAGGGCAGTGCAGTTGATGTTGTCTACATAGACTTTAGCAAGGTACCACATGGTAGGTTGTTGCATAAGGTTAAATCTCACAGAATCCAGGGTGAGGTAGCCAAATGGATACAAAATTGGCTTGATGACAGAAGACAGAGGGTCATTGTAGAAGGCTGTTTTTCAAACTGGAAGCCTGTGACCAGCAGTGACTCAAAGATCACTGCTGGGTCCACTGTTATTTGTCATTTATATTAATGATTTAATGAGAATTTAGGAGGCATGGTTAGTAAGTTTGCAGATGACGCCAAGATTGGTAGCATAGTGGACTGTGAAGAAGATATCTCAGATTGCAATGGACTCTTGATCAGTTGGGCCACTAGGCTAATGAATGGCAGATGGAGTTTAATTTAGATAAATGCTAGGGGATGAATTTAGGAAGATCGAATCAAGGCAGAACTCATTCAGTTAATAAGAACATAAGAACATAAGAAATAGGAGCAGGAGTAGGCCATCTAGCCCCTCGAGCCTGCCCCGCCATTCAATAAGATCATGGCTGATCTGACGTGGATCAGTACCACTTACCCGCCTGATCCCCATAACCCTTAATTCCCTTACCAATCAGGAATCCATCCATCCGCGCTTTAAACATATTCAGCGAGGTAGCCTCCACCACCTCAGTGGGCAGAGAATTCCAGAGATTCACCACCCTCTGGGAGAAGAAGTTCCTCCTCAACTCTGTCTTAAACCGACCCCCCTTTATTTTGAGGCTGTGTCCTCTAGTTTTAACTTCCTTACTAAGTGGAAAGAATCTCTCCGCCTCCACCCTATCCAGCCCCCGCATTATCTTATAAGTCTCCATAAGATCCCCCCTCATCCTTCTCAACTCCAACGAGTACAAACCCAATCTCCTCAGCCTCTCCTCATAATCCAAACCCCTCATCTCCGGTATCAACCTGGTGAACCTTCTCTGCACTCCCTCCAATGCCAATATATCCTTCCTCATATAAGGGGACCAATACTGCACACAGTATTCCAGCTGCGGCCTCACCAATGCCCTGTACAGGTGCATCAAGACATCCCTGCTTTTATATTCTATCCCCCTCGCGATATAGGCCAACATCCCATTTGCCTTCTTGATCACCTGTTGTACCTGCAGACTGGGCTTTTGCGTCTCATGCACAAGGACCCCCAGGTCCCTTTGCACGGTAGCATGATTTAATTTGTTTCCATTGAGATAGTAATCCCATTTGTTATTATTTCCTCCAAAGTGTATAACCTCGCATTTATCAACGTTATACTCCATTTGCCATATCCTCGCCCACTCACTCAGCCTGTCCAAATCTCTCTGCAGATCTTCTCCGTCCTCCACACGATTCACTTTTCCACTTATCTTTGTGTCGTCTGCAAACTTCGTTACCCTACACTCCGTCCCATCCTCCAGATCATCTATATAAATGGTAAACAGTTGCAGCCCGAGTACTGATCCCTGCGCCACTAGTTACCTTCCTCCAACCGGAAAAACACCCATTTATTCCGACTCTTTGCTTCCTGTCGGATAGCCAGTCCCCAATCCACTTTAACACACTACCCCCAACTCCGTGTGCCCTAATCTTCTTCAGCAGCCTTTTATGGGGCACCTTATCAAACGCCTTTTGGAAATCCAAAAACACCGCATCCACCGGTTCTCCTCCATCAACCGCCCTAGTCACATCTTCATAAAAATCCAACATGTTCGTCAAGCACGACTTTCCCCTCATGAATCCATGCTGCGTCTGATTGATCGAACCATTTCTATCCAGATGCCCTGCTATCTCCTCTTTAATAATGGATTCCAGCATTTTCCCTACTACCGACGTTAAGCTGACCGGCCTATAGTTACCCGCCTTTTGTCTCCTTCCTTTTTTAAACAGCGGCGTAACATTAGCCGTTTTCCAATCAACTGGCACTACCCCAGAATGCAACGAGTTTTGATAAATAATCACTAACGCATCCACTATTACCTCTGACATTTCTTTCAATACCCTGGGATGCATTCCATCCGGACCCGGGGACTTGTCCACCTTAATGGTAGGGTGTTGGGGAGAGTCATAGAACAAAGAGATCTATAATTATAGATTCATAGCTCCTTGAAAGTGGAGTCACAGGTGGACAGATTGGTGAAGAAGGCATTCAGCATGCTTGGTTTCATTGGTCAGAACATTGAATACAGGAGTTGGGATGTCTTCTCAAAGTTGTACAAGATGTTGGTAAGGCCACACTTGGGATACTGTGTACAGCGCTGGTCACCCTATCATAGAAAGGATATTATTAAACTCGAAAGAGTGCAGAAAAGATTTACTAGGATGCTACCGGGACTTGATGGCTTGAGCTATAAGGAGAGGCTGCAGAGATTGGGATTTTTTTTCCCTGGAGCTTAGGAGACTTAGGGGTGATCTTATAGAGGTCTATAAAATAATCAAAGATCTGCTAGATAGTCAACATATTTTCCCAAAGGTAAGGGAGTCTAAAACTAGAGGGCATAGATTTAAGCTGAGAGGGGAGAGATACAAAAGGCTCCAGAGGGACAATTTTTTCATACAGAAGGTAGTGAATGTCTGGAACAAGATGCCAGAGGCAGTAGTAGAGGTGAGTACAATTTTGTCTTTTAAAAAGCATTTAGACAGTTACATGGGTAAGATGGGTATAGAGAGATATGGGTCAAACACAGGCAATTGGGACTAGCTTAGTGGTTAATAAAAAGGGCAGCATGGACAAGTTGGGCCGAAGGGACTGTTACCATGCTGTAAACCTTTATGACTCTATTACTCTATTATTTCTAGAGCCACTTCCTTAAGGACTCTGGGATGAAGATTATCAGGCCCTGAAGATTTATTCCCCTTCAAGCCCATCAATTTCCTAAAAACATTTCTCTACCAAGACCAATTTCCTTCCTTGTTTCTCTCAGAACCTCTGGTACATTATTCATGTCCTCCTTTGTAAAGACAGAAGCAAAGTAGGAATTGAGTTCCTTAGCCACTTCTTTGCTCCCCATTATGAATTCTCCCATTTCTGACTGTGAGGGACCTAAGTTCATTTTTGTCAATCTTTTTCTTGTTACATACTTGTAGAAACGTTTACAGTCAGTTTTTAATGTTCCCTACTATTTTATCTTCATACTCTATTTTCCCATTCTTAATCAATCCCCTTATCCTCCTTTGCTGAATTTTAAACTGTTCCCAATCCTCAGGTTTATTGCTTTTTCTTGCCAATATTTATGTTTCTTCTTTGAATCTAATACTATCTTTAATTTCCATTGTAATCCATGGTTTGGCCACAGTTCCCTTACGATTCTTACGCCAAACAGGAATAAACAACTTTTGGAGTTCACCTATTTGTTCCTTAAATGCCTGCCATTGCTTGTCCACTGTCCTTGCTTTGGATAATGTCTCCCAGTCCATCATGGCCAATTCAGGTCTCATACCATCGTAGTTACCTTTATTGAGATTCAGGTTCCTGTTCGCAGAATCAACTACGTCACTATCCAACTTGACAAATCCACCTTGGCTATCATATTATGGTCATTCATCCCCAAGGATTCTCTCACAACTAGATTGCCAACTAATTCTTTCTCATTGCACAAATACCCAGTCCAGGATGACCTGTTCCCTTGTTGGTTCTCCAGTATATTGGTTCAGAAAATCATCCCGTATACATTCCAGAAATTCCTCCTCTTTTGTACTGTGTCTAATTTGACGCTCTAAATCTATATGCAGGTTAAAGTACCCCATAATCACATATATGTTCCTCTGACACATGTATCTCTGATTTCCTATCTAATGCTATTCCCAACTTTACCACTACAGTTTGGTGGTCTGTAAGCCACTCTCACAAATGTTTTTGACCTTTTGTATTTCTTCATTAAACCTCTTGCCCCTCACCTTGAACCTATGTCCCTATGTCCCCTCGTGACTGACCTTCAACTAAGGGGAATAGTTGCTCCTTATCCACTCTGTCCATGCCTCTCATAATCTGGTACACCTCAATCAGGTCACCCCTCAGTCTTCTCTGCTCCTACGAAAACAACCCAAGCCTACCCAATCTCTCTTCATAACTTAAATGTTCCATCCCAAGCAGCAAACTGGTAAATCTCCTCTACACCAGTGCAATCACATCTTTTCGATAATGTGGCGACCAGAACTGCACACAGTACTCTAGTCGTGGCCTCACCAAAGTTCTATACAGCTCCAACATGACATCCCTGCTTTTGTAATCTATGCCTCGATTGATAAAGGCAAGTGTCCCATATGCCTTTTTCATCACTCTACTAACATGATGTTCCGCTTTCAGAATCTTTGGACAAACACACCAAGATCCTTTTGTTCCACAAAACTTCCTAGTGTCCTACCATTCATTGAATACTTTTGTGTCAAATTACCCCTTCTAAAGTGTATCACCTCACACTTTTCAGGGTTAAATTCCATCTATCACTTATCTGCCCATTTGACCACTCTGTCTATATCTTTTTGTAGCCCAAGACACTCTGCCTCATGTTTGAAATCAATAAATTCTGATGGTAGTCCTCCTTCAATCTTTAACTAAAGACACAGTTGGGAAATGATATACCATATAAAGTATTCATTCTCTTTCACAGAGATTAGATGGCTTTGTCTTCAATAGCACCATTCTTCAAACAGGAAGAGCTGAATGAATTTAAGTCTGCTTATGAAACAGGTGGGCTGGGGGCTGCCACTGTGTCTCTGATTCAGAGGAAGGTAAATGAACTGCACAATACAGAGCTTAACTTCGCAGTGACAGGAGAATCAGGTGCAGGGAAATCCACCTTCATCAATACTATGAGAGGTCTTCAGAGAACTGATGTGGGAGCAGCTAGTTCTGGTACCACAGAAACTACAATGGAACCATCCCGATACCCACATCCCAACATGCCAACTGTTTGTTTCTGGGACCTGCCAGGGATAGGGACTACAAATTTCCCAGCAGATGTGTACCTGCAGAGAATGGACTTCAATAAATATGATTTCTTCATCATTATCTCAGACTGTCGATTCAGGGAAAATGATGTCAATCTCGTCAAACAGATTAAACAGCTGGGGAAGAAATTCTACTTTGTTCGATCTAAAACTGAAAATGATCTTAATGCTGTCAGACTGGAAGGTCGAAAGAATGACAAAGATGCAGATATAGATGTAGATGTAGAACTGAACAAGATCAGGAAATACTGTGTCAGCAACTTGGAAAAAGCAGGGATTGCATCACCCAGCTTTCCTGCTGTCAAACTTTGAAGTGAATAATTTTGATTTCCCAAAATTACAGAAGACCCTCAAAAATGATTTTGACAATATAAAGAAACATGTATTTTTGCTATCACTTCAAACCACAAAGTTGGAGATTATAGGGAAAAAGAGAAATGAGCTAAAGAAACAAATCTGAATGTTGGCCACACTTTCGGGAGCAGCAGGAGCAGTGCCAATTCCTGGTATGTCACTTGCTTGTGACATTGGAATACTGGTTACAGCAATCATAGATTTCCGTCAATGTCTGGGTCTGGATGATGCCTCTCTCCAAAGACTGGCCAACACAGCAGGGAAACCTGTGGAAGAACTGAAAGCTGTGGTGAAAACTCCTCTATTGGGGGAAATAAATAAGGAATTTGTGAAAAGAATGCTGCTGAGTTCCACTTATACCGTCGTTTCAGGAATTGAACTTGCCCTCGATTTTATACCAGTGATCGGTGGCATCTTTGGAGCAGCACCATCATTTGCACTGACCTACAAATTTCTGACTGATGTACTGGATGATCTCACAGAGAATGGGAAGAGAGTAGTGCAGGCTGCATTTGGGACTGATTAAAATGATCAGTACTAAACATCAGGACATTGAACTCTGAAAAATCATCATAAATTCAAGAAAAATAACGATGTTGATATTGGCAATTACCATATCCTCAGGACAATGCAAATTGGTCAATGATAAATGAGTTATCCAATAGTATAGAGTCATTTGCAGTATAATCCAATAGTATAGAGTCAAGTGCAATGTAATGCAATAGTATAGAGTCTATAGTGTTATCCAATAATGTAGCGTCAACTGCAATATAATCCAATAGTAGAGGGTCCATTGCAATGTAATCCAATAGTATAGAATCATTTGCTTTGTAATCCAATAGTAAAGAGTCTGCTGTGTAATCCAATAATATAGAGTCAATTGCAGTGTAATCCAAAAGTGTAGAATCAATTGCAATGTAATCTAATAGTATAGAGTCAATTGTAACTCAATTCAATGGTACAGAGTCAATTGCAATGTAATCCAATAATACAGAGTTATTTGCAGTGTAATCCAATAGTATAGAGTCAATTGCCATCAAGTCCAATTGTAAAGAGTCAATTGTGGTGTAATCCAATAGTATAGAACCAATTGCTGTGTAATCCAATAGTATAGAGTAATTTGCAACTTAATTCAATGGTATAGAGTCAATTGCAGTGTAATCCGAATGCTCCGAAACAGTCCAAAGATTTCCAGGTTAGGTGATTGGCCGTGCTAAAATGTCCATTAGTGTCCCAAGGTGTGCACATGATGTGGATTAGCCATGGTAATATGCAGAGTTAAAGGCCAGTGGGGCTGGGTGTCGGTAAGGTGCTCTTTCAGAATTCGGTACAGAGTCGATGGGCCAAATGACCTCCTCCTGCACTGTAGGATTCCTATGGTTTCTATATTGAGTCAATTGCCTTGTACAGTTATAGTGCAGAGTCAATTGCACTTTAATCCAATTGAGTCAATTAAACTGTAATAAAATAGAATAGAATCAATTGCAGTGTAATCCAATCATATAGAGTTAATTGCAGCGTAATCCCATAGTAAGGAGTGAATTGCAGTGCAATAGTATAGAGTCAATTGCAGTGTAATCCAATAATATAGAACCATTTTCAGTGTAATCCAATAGTATAGAGACAATTGCATCTTAATCCAATAGTGTAAAGTTAGTTGCAGTGTAAACCAGTAGTATAGAGTTCGTTTCAGTGTAACCTAATAATATCGAGACAATTGCAGTGTAATCAAATAGTATAGAGACAATCACTGTGCAATCAAATAATATAGACAATCGCAGTGTAATTCAGTAGTGTAGAGTCAATTGCACTGTACTTCAATACTATAGAGACAATTGCAGCTTAATCCAATTGTATAAAGTTAATTGCAGTGTAATTCAGTAGGGCGGCACGGTAGCACAGTGGTTAGCACTGCTGCTTCACAGCTCCAGGGTCCCGGGTTCGATTCCCGGCTCGGGTCACTGTCTGTGTGGAGTTTGCACATTCTCCTCGTGTCTGCGTGGGTTTCCTCCGGGTGCTCCGGTTTCCTCCCACAGTCCAAAGATGTGCAGGTTAGGTTGATTGGCCAGGTTAAAAATTGTCCCTGAGATGTGTAGTTAGAGGGATAAGCGGGTAAATATGTGGGGGTAGGGCCTGGGTGGGATTGTGGTCGGTGCAGACTCGATGGGCCGAATGGCCTCCTTCTGCACTGTAGGGTTTCTATGATTTCTATAGAGTAATTTGCAACTTAATTCAATGGTATAGAGTCAATTGCAGCGCATTCCGAATGCTCCGGAACAGTCCAAAGATTTCCAGGTTAGGTGATTGGCCGCGCTAAAATGCCCATTAGTCTCCCAAGGTGTGCACGTGATGTGGATTAGCCATGGAAATATGTAAAGTTAAAGGCCAGTGGGGGTAGGTGTCGGTAAGGTGCTCTTTCAGAATTCGGTAGAGTCGATGGGCCAAATGACCTCCTCCTGCACTGTAGGATTCCTATGGTTTCTATATTGAGTCAATTGCCTTGTACAGTTATAGTGCAGAGTCAATTGCACTTTAATCCAATTGAGTCAATTAAACTGTAATCCAATAGTGTCAAAGCAATTGCTGTGTAATCCAATAGTACAGAGTCAATTGCATTGTGAACCAATAGTATAGAGTGAATTGCAGTGTAATCCAATAATATAGAGTTAATTGCAGTTTAACCATTTGTATAAAATTAATTGCAGTGTAATTCAATAGTATCGAGTTAATTGCAGTGCAACCCAGTAGTATAGAGTCAATCACACTGTAATCCAATCGTATAGAGTCTATTGCAATACAATCTAATGCTTGCAACCAAATCAAATGCAGGTAAATCTGTCTGGCTCCTGTTGTAATTTTCCATCTTTTAAATGATTGTTTTTATAATTTTGATGATTGAAATGTTGGAAATGTGGCAGTGAATTTGCACACAGCAAGCTCACACAAACTGCAATGTGATAATGAACAGTTCATTGTTCCATTGTACTTTTAGTGAAGTTCAGCTTTAGCTATTGGCCCACACACTGGGTTAACTCCCCTGGTCTTCTTTCAGCTCGTGAAATGGAATCAGTTACATATGTCAGTAATTGAAGAAGGTACAGCACTTAGTCAATACTGTGATGGAGTGTTATCCAAAATGTTTGTGCTCAGTCACCAAATAGTCCATAAACTACCTTCTGACGCAGAGGCATGAGTACTGTAGACCAGATGGTCATGTGGACATTAATATAACACAGGCACAAAAGGGATCACATGTCACAAGCACGGGAGTTCTCCCTGGACAGAGACAGACAAAAAGCATTTATGAGCTGGTCAATATTATCAATAAATATTGATTGTTGTTAGTCTCTGGTCACCAGTTAGTACAACCCAGTACTTCCACAAGTAAGATTAACAGAGTCACAGTAGATGATATCTGGCCTGCAGTCAGTGTCGTTCTGATATGGGCTGCTCATATAGTTGTTCTGGAGGTGAAATTAAAATATTTGGTGTAATTATGATGAAAAGCAAATTAAGCTTCACAAAGCACCTCAGAAACAAGCCCAGATTCTACCAATTATTCGCTTCTTCTGTAATACTGTGTCCCTCTCAGTGCCCATTTCAGAGTGGGGCCAAGGAACTTACTGGGTCCTGGCTCAGTCAGTTATAATCTTTACCACACCGAGACTTCTCTTTCTGTTCTCCCACTGTGTTTCTACACCAATTCAAGACAGGCCACACACTTTACAGTCTGATATATTTCTGCACAACGGGACTGTGATCCATACATGATATTGGAGAGGCAATGGCCCAGTGGTATTATCACTCAATTATTAATCCAGATAATATTCTGGGGACCTGGGTTCGAATCCCGCCATGGCAGATGATGGAATTTGAATTCAATAAAAAAAATCTGGTATTAAGAGTCTACTGATGACCATGAAACCATTGTCGGAAAAACCCATCTGGTTTAATAAAGTCTTTTCGGGAAGGAAATCAGCAGTCCGTACCTGGTCTGGCCTACATGTGCCTCCAGGGCCACAACAATGTGGTTGACTCTCAACTGCTGAGCAAGAAATGGCCTAGCAAGCCACTCAGTTGTATCAATCGCTACAAAGTCTCAACAAAGAAATGAAACCACACGGAGCACCTGGCATCGACCGAGGCACCAGAAAAGACAATGGCAAAACATTGACTCCATCGACCCTGCAAAATCCTTCTTACTAACATCTGGGGGCGAGTACCAAAATTGGGAGAGCTGTCTCACAGACTAGTCAAGCAACTGCCTGACATAGTCATTCTCATGGAATCACATCACAGACACCATCATTATCATCCCTGCCGGTGGGACAGGACATATCCAGCAGAGATGGCAGCACAGTGGTATAAGCCGGGAGGCAGTTGCCCTGGGAGTCCTTAACATTAACTCCGGACCCCATGAAGTCTCATGGTCAAAGAAACCTCTTACTGGTTATCACATACCGTCCTCCTTCAGCTGATGAATCAGTACTCCTCCATGTTGAACAATACTTTGTGGAAGCACTGAGGGTGGCAAGGATGCAAAATGTACTCTGGCTGGGGGACTTCAATGTCCACCACGAAGAGTGGCTCGGCAGCAGCACTACCGATCGAGCTGGTTGGGTATTAAAGGATATAACTGCGAGACGAGGCCTGCAACCGGTGGTGAAGGAACCAACAAGACGAAAAAAAACATACTTGACCTCATCCTTACCAATCTTCCGGCTGCAGATACATCTGTCCATGACAGTATCGGTAAGTGTGACCACCGCACAATTCTTGTGTAGACGAAGTCCTACCTGCACATTGAGAATAACCTCCATCGTGTTGTGTGGCACTATCACAGTGCTAAATGGGACAGACTTTGAACTGATCTAGCAACTCAAGCTTGGGCATCCATAAGGCGCTGTGGGCCATCAACAGTGGTGCAACTGTACTCCAGAACAATCTGCAACCTTATGGCCTGACAAATCCCCCACTCAAGCATTAACATCAAGCCAAGGGATCAACCCTGGTTCAATGGAGAGTGCAGGAGTACATGCTAGGAGCAGCACCAGGCATACCTAAAAATGAGGTGTCAACCTGGTGAAGCTACCAAACAGGACTACTTGCATGCCAAATGGCAAAAACAACAAGTGATAGACAGAGCTAAGCGATCCCACAACCAACGGATCAGATCTAAGCTCTGCAGTCCTTCCACATCCAGTCGTGAATGGTGGTAGACAATTAAACAACTCACTGGGGAAGAGGCTCAACAAATATCCCCATCCTCAATGATGGAGGAACCCAGCACATTAGTGCAAAAGATAACAAAGAACAAAGAAAATTACAGCACAGGAACAGACCCTTCGGGCCTCCAAGCTGCACCGACCATGCTGCCTGACTTAACTAAAACCCCCTATACTTCCAAGGACCATAATCCGCCTATTCCCATCCTATTCATGCACTTGTCAAGACGCCCCTTAAAAGTCACTACCGTATCCGCTTCCACTACCACTCCCGGCAACGAGTTCCAGGCACCCACTACTCTCTGTGTAAAAAATCTGCCTTGTACATCTCCTTTAAACCTTTCCCCTCGCACCTTAAACCTATGCCCCCGAGAAATTGACTCTTCCACCCTGGGAAAAACCTTCTGACTATCCACTCTGTCCATGCCCCTCATAATCTTGGTGGCATCTATCACGTCTCCCCTCAACCTCCGTCGCTCAAGTGAGAACAAACTAAGTTTTTCCAACCTCTCCTCATAGCTAATGCCCTCCATACCAGGCAACATCCTGGTAAATCTTTTCTGTACTCTCTCCAAAGCCTCCACATCCTTCTGGTAGTGTGGCGACCAGAATTGAACTCTATATTCCAAGTGCGGCCTAACCAAGGTTCTATAAAGCAGCAGCATGACTTGCCAATTTTTAAACTCAAAGCCCTGGCCGATGAAGGCAAACATGCCATATGCCTTCTTGACTACCTTCTCCACCTGCATTGCCACTTTCAGTGACCTGTGTACCTGTATACCCAGATCCCTTTGCCTATCAATACTCTTAAGGGTTCTTACTGTATCTTTCCTATCTGTATTAGACCTTCCAAAATGCATGACCTCACATTTGTCCGGATTAAACTCCATCTGACATCTCTCCGCCCAAGTCTCCAACTGATCTATATGCTGCTGTTTCCTCTGATGGTCCTCATCGCTATCTGCAAATCCACGAACCTTTGTGTCGTCTGCAAACTTACTAATCAATCCAGTTACATTTTCCTCCAAATCATTTAAATATATTACAAACAGCAAAGGTCCCAGCACTGATCCCTGAGGAACACCACTTGTCACAGCCCTCCATTCAGAAACATACCCTTCCACTGCTGCCTTCTGTCTTCTTTGACTGAGCCAGTTTTGTATCCACCTTGCTAGCTCACCTCTGATCCCATGCAACTTCACCTTCTGCACCAGTCTGCCATGAGGAACCTTGTCAAAGGCCTTACTGAAGTCCATGTGGACAACATCCACTGCCCTACCCTCATCAATCACCTTCGTCACTTCCTCGAAAAACTCGATCAAGTTCGTGAGACATGACCTCCCCTTCTCAAAACCATGTTACCTCTCACTAATACATCCATTTATTTCCAAGTGGGAAGAAATCCTGCGTCAAAGAATCCTCTCCAATAATTTCCCTACCACTGAAGTAAGGCTCACCGGCCTGTAATTACCTGCATTATTCTTGCTACCCTTCTTAAACAAAGGAACAACATTGGCTATTCTCCAATCCTCTGGGGCCTCCCCTGTAGCCAGTGAGGATACAAAGATTTCTCTCAAGGTCTCAGCAATTTCCTCCCTTGCCTCTCTCAGTATTCTGGGGCATATCCCATCAGGCCCTGAAGACTTGTCTACTTTAATGTTTCTCAAGAACCCCAGTATCTCCTCCTTTTTGATCTCAACATGACTCAAACTATCTACACATCCTTTCCCAGACTCATCATCCACCAAGTCTTTCTCTTTGGTGAATACTGACGCAAAGTACTCATTTAATACCTCATCCATTTCCTCTGGCTCCACGCATAGATTTCCTCCCTTGTCCTTGAGTGGGCCAACCCTCTCCCTGGTACCCTCTTGCTCTTTATACATGTATAAAAAGCCCTTGGATTTTCCTTAATCCTGCTGGCCAATGCTTTTTCATGACCCCTTTTCGCCCTTTATACTCCTTGCTTAAATTTCTTTCTACTTTCCTTGTATTCCACACTTGCTTCGTGTGTTCCCAGCCTCCTAGCTTTGACAAATGCTTCCTTTTCCTCTTTGACTCGGCTGAAGTATTCACAGCAATCTTCAGCCAGAAGTGCCGAGTGGATAATCCATCTCAGCCTCCTCCAGTTGTTCCCAACATCTCAGATTCCAGTCTCCAGCCAATTCGAGGCTACTGATGACCATGAAACCATTGTCGGAAAAACCCATCTGGTTTAATAAAGTCTTTTCGGGAAGGAAATCAGCAGTCCGTACCTGGTCTGGCCTACATGTGCCTCCAGAGCCACAACAATGTGGTTGACTCTCAACTGCTGAGCAAGAAATGGCCTAGCAAGCCACTCAGTTGTATCAATCGCTACAAAGTCTCAACAAAGAAATGAAACCACACGGAGCACCTGGCATCGACCGAGGCACCAGAAAAGACAATGGCAAAACATTGACTCCATCGACCCTGCAAAATCCTTCTTACTAACATCTGGGGGCGAGTACCAAAATTGGGAGAGCTGTCTCACAGACTAGTCAAGCAACTGCCTGACATAGTCATTCTCATGGAATCACATCACAGACACCATCATTATCATCCCTGCCGGTGGGACAGGACATATCCAGCAGAGATGACAGCACAGTGGTATAAGCCGGGAGGCAGTTGCCCTGGGAGTCCTTAACATTAACTCCGGACCCCATGAAGTCTCATGGTCAAAGAAACCTCTTACTGGTTATCACATACCGTCCTCCTTCAGCTGATGAATCAGTACTCCTCCATGTTGAACAATACTTTGTGGAAGCACTGAGGGTGGCAAGGATGCAAAATGTACTCTGGCTGGGGGACTTCAATGTCCACCACGAAGAGTGGCTCGGCAGCAGCACTACCGATCGAGCTGGTTGGGTATTAAAGGATATAACTGCGAGACGAGGCCTGCAACCGGTGGTGAAGGAACCAACAAGACGAAAAAAAACATACTTGACCTCATCCTTACCAATCTTCCGGCTGCAGATACATCTGTCCATGACAGTATCGGTAAGTGTGACCACCGCACAATTCTTGTGTAGACGAAGTCCTACCTGCACATTGAGAATAACCTCCATCGTGTTGTGTGGCACTATCACAGTGCTAAATGGGACAGACTTTGAACTGATCTAGCAACTCAAGCTTGGGCATCCATAAGGCGCTGTGGGCCATCAACAGTGGTGCAACTGTACTCCAGAACAATCTGCAACCTTATGGCCTGACAAATCCCCCACTCAAGCATTAACATCAAGCCAAGGGATCAACCCTGGTTCAATGGAGAGTGCAGGAGTACATGCTAGGAGCAGCACCAGGCATACCTAAAAATGAGGTGTCAACCTGGTGAAGCTACCAAACAGGACTACTTGCATGCCAAATGGCAAAAACAACAAGTGATAGACAGAGCTAAGCGATCCCACAACCAACGGATCAGATCTAAGCTCTGCAGTCCTTCCACATCCAGTCGTGAATGGTGGTAGACAATTAAACAACTCACTGGGGAAGAGGCTCAACAAATATCCCCATCCTCAATGATGGAGGAACCCAGCACATTAGTGCAAAAGATAACAAAGAACAAAGAAAATTACAGCACAGGAACAGACCCTTCGGGCCTCCAAGCCTGCACCGACCATGCTGCCTGACTTAACTAAAACCCCCTATACTTCCAAGGACCATAATCCGCCTATTCCCATCCTATTCATGCACTTGTCAAGACGCCCCTTAAAAGTCACTACCGTATCCGCTTCCACTACCACTCCCGGCAACGAGTTCCAGGCACCCACTACTCTCTGTGTAAAAAATCTGCCTTGTACATCTCCTTTAAACCTTTCCCCTCGCACCTTAAACCTATGCCCCCGAGAAATTGACTCTTCCACCCTGGGAAAAACCTTCTGACTATCCACTCTGTCCATGCCTCTCATAATCTTGGTGGCATCTATCACGTCTCCCCTCAACCTCCGTCGCTCAAGTGAGAACAAACTAAGTTTTTCCAACCTCTCCTCATAGCTAATGCCCTCCATACCAGGCAACATCCTGGTAAATCTTTTCTGTACTCTCTCCAAAGCCTCCACATCCTTCTGGTAGTGTGGCGACCAGAATTGAACTCTATATTCCAAGTGCGGCCTAACCAAGGTTCTATAAAGCAGCAGCATGACTTGCCAATTTTTAAACTCAAAGCCCTGGCCGATGAAGGCAAACATGCCATATGCCTTCTTGACTACCTTCTCCACCTGCATTGCCACTTTCAGTGACCTGTGTACCTGTATACCCAGATCCCTTTGCCTATCAATACTCTTAAGGGTTCTTACTGTATCTTTCCTATCTGTATTAGACCTTCCAAAATGCATGACCTCACATTTGTCCGGATTAAACTCCATCTGACATCTCTCCGCCCAAGTCTCCAACTGATCTATATGCTGCTGTTTCCTCTGATGGTCCTCATCGCTACCTGCAAATCCACGAACCTTTGTGTCGTCTGCAAACTTACTAATCAATCCAGTTACATTTTCCTCCAAATCATTTAAATATATTACAAACAGCAAAGGTCCCAGCACTGATCCCTGAGGAACACCACTTGTCACAGCCCTCCATTCAGAAACATACCCTTCCACTGCTGCCTTCTGTCTTCTTTGACTGAGCCAGTTTTGTATCCACCTTGCTAGCTCACCTCTGATCCCATGCAACTTCACCTTCTGCACCAGTCTGCCATGAGGAACCTTGTCAAAGGCCTTACTGAAGTCCATGTGGACAACATCCACTGCCCTACCCTCATCAATCACCTTCGTCACTTCCTCGAAAAACTCGATCAAGTTCGTGAGACATGACCTCCCCTTCTCAAAACCATGTTACCTCTCACTAATACATCCATTTATTTCCAAGTGGGAAGAAATCCTGCGTCGAAGAATCCTCTCCAATAATTTCCCTACCACTGAAGTAAGGCTCACCGGCCTGTAATTACCTGCATTATTCTTGCTACCCTTCTTAAACAAAGGAACAACATTGGCTATTCTCCAATCCTCTGGGGCCTCCCCTGTAGCCAGTGAGGATACAAAGATTTCTCTCAAGGTCTCAGCAATTTCCTCCCTTGCCTCTCTCAGTATTCTGGGGCATATCCCATCAGGCCCTGAAGACTTGTCTACTTTAATGTTTCTCAAGAACCCCAGTATCTCCTCCTTTTTGATCTCAACATGACTCAAACTATCTACACATCCTTTCCCAGACTCATCATCCACCAAGTCTTTCTCTTTGGTGAATACTGACGCAAAGTACTCATTTAATACCTCATCCATTTCCTCTGGCTCCACGCATAGATTTCCTCCCTTGTCCTTGAGTGGGCCAACCCTCTCCCTGGTACCCTCTTGCTCTTTATACATGTATAAAAAGCCCTTGGATTTTCCTTAATCCTGCTGGCCAATGCTTTTTCATGACCCCTTTTCGCCCTTTATACTCCTTGCTTAAATTTCTTTCTACTTTCCTTGTATTCCACACTTGCTTCGTGTGTTCCCAGCCTCCTAGCTTTGACAAATGCTTCCTTTTCCTCTTTGACTCGGCTGAAGTATTCACAGCAATCTTCAGCCAGAAGTGCCGAGTGGATAATCCATCTCAGCCTCCTCCAGTTGTTCCCAACATCTCAGATTCCAGTCTCCAGCCAATTCGATTCATTCCATGTGATATCAAGAAATGGTTGGAGGCACTGGATACAGCAAAGGCAATGGGCCCTGATGACATTTTGGCAATAGTATTGAAGACTTGTGCTCCAGAACTTGCTGCTCCCGTAGCCAAGTTCTTCCAGTATAGTTACAACACCAGCATCTATCCAACAATATGGAAAATTGCCTAGGTATGTCCGGTACACAAAACGCAGGGCAAATCCAACCCCCAGCCAATTACCGCCCAATCAGTCTATTCTTGATCATCAATAAAGTGATGGAAGGGGTCATCAACAGTGCTATCAAGCAGCACCTGCTCAGCAATAACCTGCTCAGTGACGCCCAGTTTGGGTTTTGCCAAGGTCACTCAGCTCCTGACCTCATTACAACCTTGGTTCAAACACGGACGAAAGAGCTGAATTCTAGAGGAGAGGTGAGAGTGATAGCCTTGACATCAATGCCGCATTCGACCGAGTGTGGCATCAAGGAGCCCAAGGAAAACTAGAATCAATGTATATCAGGGGGTAAACATTCAGCTGATTGGAGTCATACCTGGTACAAAGGAAGGTGGCTGTGGTTGTGGAGGGTCAGTCATTTCAGCTCCAGGACATCTCTGCAGGAGTCCTTCAGGATAGTGTCCTCGGCCCCACAATTTTCAGCTGTTTCATCAATGACCTTCCCTCTGTCATAAGGTCAGAAATGGGGATGTTTGCCGATGATTGCACAATGTTCAGCACCATTCACGACCCCTCGATACTGAAGCAGTCCATGTTCAAATGTAACAAGATCTTGACAATATCCAGGCTTGGGTTGAGAAGTGGCAAGTAACATTCGCGCTACACAAATGCCAGGTAATGACCATCAACAGTAAAAGACACTCTCACCACCATCCCTTGACATTCAACGGTATTACCATCACTGAATCCCCCACTGTTAACATCCTTGGGATTACCATTGACCAGAAACTCAACTGGATTCACCACATAAACACAGTCACTTCAAGAGTAGGTCAGCGGTTAGGAATACTGCGGTGAGTAGACTCAAAGTCATAGAGGTTTACAGCATGGAAACAGGCCCTTCGGCCCAACTTGTCCATGCCACCCTTTGTTTTAAACCTGTAAGCTCGCCCCAATTGCCCGCATTTGGCCCATATCCCTCTGTACCCATCTTACCCATGTAACTGTTTAAATGCTTTTTAAAAGTCAAAATTGTACCCGCCTCTACTACTACCTCTGGCAGCTTGTTCCAGACACTCACCACCCTCTGTGTGAAAAAATTGCCCCTCTGGACATTTTTGTATCTCTCCCCTCACACCTTAAACCTATGCCCTCTCGTTTTAGATTCCCCTACCTTTGGGAAAAGATATTGACTATCCAGTTGATTTACGCCCCTCATTATTTTATAAACCCCTATAAGATTGCCCCCTCAGCCTTCTACGCTCCAGAGAAAAAAGTCCCAGTCTATCCAGCCTCTCCTTATAACTCAAACCATCAAATCCCCAGTAGCATCCGAGTAAATCTTTTCTGCACTCTTTCGAGTTTAATAATATCCTTTCTATGATAGGGTGACCAGAACTGTACACAGTATTCCAAGTGTGGCCTTACCAATGTACTGTACAACTTCAACAAGACGTCCCAACTCGTGTATTCAATGTTCTGACCAATGAAACCAAGCATGCTGAATGCCTTCTTCACCACTCTGTCCACCTGTGATTCCACTTTCAAGGAGCTATGAACCTGTATCCCTAGATCTCTTTGCTCTGTAACTCTCCCCAACGCCCTACCATTAACAGAGTAAGTCCTGCCCTGGTTCAATCTACCAAAATGCATCACCTCGCATTTATCTGCCATTTGTCAGCCCACTGGCCCAATTGATCAAGAATCCATTGCAATCCAAGATAACCTTTTTCACTGTCCACTATACCAGCAATCTTGGTGTCATCTGCAAACTTGCTAACCATGCCTCCTACATTCTCATCCAAATCATTAATATAAATGACAAATAACAGTGGACCCAGCACCGATCCCTGAGGCACACCGCTGTTCACAGGCTTCCAGTTTGAAAAAACAACCCTCTACAACCACCCTCTTGGCATCAAGCCAATTTTGTATCCATTTAGATACCTCACCCTGGATCCTGTGAGATTTAACCTTATGCAACAACATACTATGTGGTACCTTGCCAAATGCCTTGCTAAAGTCCATGTATACAACATCAACTGCACTGACTATCGATGGTTCAAATATCGCTGCTCGGGGTCCCGCAATTTCCTCCGTAGCTCCCAAATAGTCTTGGGATACACTTCACCAGGTCTCGGGGATTTATCTATCTTGATGCGCTTTAAGACTTCCAGCACCTCCTTCTCTGTAATACGTACACTCCTCAAGATATCACTATTTATTTCCCCAAGTTCCCTCACATTGGTGCTTTTCTCAACAGTAAATACTGATGAGAAATATTCATTTAGGACCTCACCCATCTCTTGTGGATCTGCACATAGATGACCACGTTGATCCTGAAGAGGCCCTACTCTCTGCCTAGTTACTCATTTGCCCTTTATGTATTTATAGAAACTCTTTGGAATTTTCCTTTGGCTTATCTGCCAAAACAATCTTGTGCCCCCTTTTTGCCCTCCTGATTTCTCTCTTAACTCTATTCCTCCACCCCCTATACTCTTCAAGGGATTCGCTTAATTCCAGCTGTCTATGCATGTTATATGCCTCCTTCTTCTTGACCAGGGCCTTAATATCCCCAGTCATCCAGGGTTCCCTCCTTCTATCAGCCTTGCCCTTCACTCGAAGAGGAATGTGCTTATCCTGAACTCTGGTTAACACACTTTTGAAAGCCTCCCACTTACCAGACGTCCCTTTGCCTTCCCACAGACTCCCCCAATTAATTGTTGTAAGTTCCTGCCTGATACCATCAAAATTGGCCTTGCCCCAATTTAGAATTTTAACTTTTGTGCCAGACTTATCATTCTCCATAGCTAGTAACTCACCTCCTGACTTCCCAAAGTCTATCACCACAAGGCACAAGTCAGGAGTGAGATGAAATACTCCCCACTTGCCTGGATGGGTGCAGCTCCAACAACACTCAAGAAGGTCGACACCATCCAGAACAAAGCAGTCCGCTTGATTGGCATCACAAATATAAACATCTAGTCCCTCCACCACCAATGCTCAGTAGCACCAGCGTGTACTATCTACAAGATTGTAAGATGCAGCAAATCCATCATTTGGATGAACTCCATAGGATACACTGACATTATATTAAACCTGAAAGCACACGGTCAATTTGCCAATTAGGTTAAGGTTGAGGGAGGGTCTAGGATTCTTCTTGTTTTTGTGTAAATTTTGCAAATCGTGTAATGCTAAGAATTTACATTGTGCTGTTAGAGTTTTCTTTCCATAGCATAGTATTGTAGTGTCTGTGTTTTATTGACTGAGTTTGGTTGGAGTTATTCTTAAATAAATTATTTTAAAATTACCTTTGACTATCTCTCTCTCTCTCATCATCCATCTTGGTGAGTCACTAAAAAGCCAGAACATAATTCCGGGGTACAGAACCATAAAGGGGCTGAGCACTCCAAAACTGCTCACTCAAGGGGGTCTACTGGTCAGGAACAAACAGTGGTCCCTCCCTCTCTCTTGCGAAGCTGTCCCAGCATGACACTTCTGGGTTGTGAGTTGAACACCGGCAGGAGAGAGACACCCATAGTTATCAGTGGCATCTGAGACCCGTCTGTGCGGAGAGTAAAAGCACCTTTACAAGTTGCACTGCAGCAATTCACCAAAGACCCTTAGATAGCACCTTCCAAAGCCACAAGCACTTCCATCTAGAAGGACAAGGGCAGCAGATCCATGGGAACACCACCACCTGCAAGTTTCCCTTCAAGCCACTCACCATCCTGACTTGGAAATATATCGCCATTCCTTCGCCGTTGCTGGGTCAAAATCCTGGAATTCCATCCCTAACGGTACACGGTACAGGGTGGCACGGTAGCACTGTGGTTAGCACTGCTGCTTCACAGCTCCAGGGACCTGGGTTCGATTCCCGGCTTAGGTGACTGTCTGTGTCGAGTTTGCACATTCTCTTCGTGTCTGCGTGGGTTTCCTGCGGGTGCTCCGGTTTCCTCCCACATTGCAAAGATGTGCGGGTCAGGTTGATTGGCCATGCTTAAATTGCCCCTTAGTGTCTTGAGATGTGTAGGTTAGATGGATTAGTGGGTAAAATATGTAGGGATATGGGGGTAGGGCCTGGCTGGGATTGTGGTCGGTGCAGACTCGATGGGCCGAATGGCCTCTTTCTGTACTGGAGGGTTTCTATGATTTCTATAACGGCATTGTGGTCAACTCACAGAACATGGACTGCAGCGATTCAAGAAGGCAGCTCACCATCACCTTCTCAAGGGCAAATAGGGATGGGCAATAAATGCTGGCCATCGAGCGGCACCCATGTCCCATGAATGAATAAAAAAATCCTCCTATATGAGAAGCTGCTGTGTTGTATATAGATTGAACAATATTGTTTATGTTGACCTGACACAAAGAATAATGGGAAAGCAGCAAGGGAGGCAGGAATTTAAAATAAGTGGCTGCCCAAGAGGGTGGAACACGTTAGTCTTGCAGAGGTTGCTGTGGCAGGGTTGTGTGGTGTCGTGGTCACTGTTCTCCTGAAGGCTGGGTAGTAAACTCTTGCAACTCGGCCAACGTTGTCGTTGATACGCTGCAGGAAAGGATATCCCGAGCTACCAAATAAACCTGTTGGACTTTAACCTGGTGTTGTGAGACTTCTTACTGTGTTCACCCCAGTCCAACGCCGGCATCTCCACATCATGAACTTTAAAATAAACAACTTCCTTAGGCACACAGCCAGCATTCAGACACACCTGTATGGCTTTGTTTTCCAAGAGGGTGGCATTACAGAGAGTAGCATTTTCTTTAAAACATTGTAAAATGCAGATACAGTTTGAGAACGATATTCTGTTACACTAGGAGTAAAAAGTGATTTTAAAAAGTCCCCCTCCCCAAATGCTGCACATTTATACAAAGTAGCATAAGTTTCAGAGTCCAACATTTTATACTACATTATTTTACAATTGCACAGTAAAAGAAGCAAAGAGGAACAGACAATAGTCAAAACTACTCGTTGGGTCTCCACAGGTAACTCCTTCAGTGAGACCAATTGGAACTGATATTCTTTGAAGGTCCCATTCAGTTTCATTATTATTCACAACTGCTGCTGGTCATACAGGAAGCAGTGGTCTCAATGCAAGTGTCTGCTGTATGGGACATATTGTTACATCATTACCTGTTGCCTTGTAGTAAACGTTGGGCTGCAAACGGGGAAAGAGCTATTGATTTGCTCCATGACATCCGGAAGGTCTGTACTCGTGTCCTGGGGCGGAATCAATGAATCATCTGTCTGCGAGCTGAAGCCCACATTCCAGGTGTGACCATTTCCAGCAAGCTGAAAGGGAGCAGTTGGAGAAACCGAAGGAACTCCATTCAGCTTCGATTCTGTTAATGGCTCTTCCAGGAGTTTTCGCAGTCGGCACAACTGTGACTCCAGTTGTTTGTTGTGGTCCTCCAATATCTGCATTCTGGCCTCAAGTCGTCCCTTGTGTTGCCGTAGGAGCTTAGCCTCAGCCAGGAGCTCAGCATCATGATAGTTCTGCTGGTTTGCTGAGAAGGTTGGCGACGGAAAGGGTTTTTGCAGCAGACCCTAAGAGATATAAAATCCCCTCCCCTCCCACTCCCCCGCCCCCCCCCCCCCCCACCCCACCTCCACAGAGGATGGGACGTCAGACCCTCCCACCTCCCACCCCCGACCAGTGGATGACCTGCGTCCCGCCCCCCCCTCCCCTCCCACCCCTCACCCCCGACCAGTGGATGACCTGCGTCCCGCCCCCCCCCCCCTCCCACCCCCCACCCCCGACCAGTGGATGACCTGGGTCAGAGAGCCGTTGCGGGCTCTGAACCCGCTCTTCGGAGGCTGCAGCGGCGGCTGCGGATTTTTATTTTGCAGGTCGATTAGAGCGCGGACGCGGCTTGGGTCAGAAGACGGTAAAGTGGGATTTGGCGGTAAGTTTGGGCGCACGGTTCATTCAGTCGATTTTAAATGCATGCAAATGCAGTTAAAACGGCGGGCCGCCCGATTCGGGCACACGCCGGACCCGTGCCCGAATCGGGTGTTCTGCAAGGAATCGGGTGCGCACCGCGGTATAGGCCCGACGCCCACGGGCGCGACGTTTTGGTAAAATCGGACCCACTGACACTTCGGTGGGTCCAGTTAGTGGTGAGGCTTCTGGGTCACTCTCTGGTGAGCATGACACATCTGCTGTTGTACATTGAATGGAGGAGGGAACGTCTGAGGCCTCTCCATGCAGGGGTCTGCTGGAGGCAAGGACTCAGCTGGCCCCAGGCTACATGCTGGGCCTTTGAGATCATTTCTCCCTCAGCTGCTGGAGATGCAGCAACAGAGCCAGGGAATGCAGGAGGGGCTGATGGCCACACTGGACCAACTGCGAGGCTGTTGGGAAGAGTCTGAAAGCTTTCAGGTGGACCAGCTATTGCCTGTCTTGTTTGCTTCCCAGCTCAACACTGCAAGGGTGGTGTCTGCAGTGGAAAGCCTGGGGCAGGGGATTATCACCATGAGTGTCAGGCTCCAAGCGATTGCTGAGTCACAGTGGGCCACACCTGAGGGACTGAACAGGCTTCTCGAGATTCTGCAGCCCATGGCTGAGAGGCTCGAGGGCTCGTAGGATACCCAGTGGGACAAAGCTGAGACACAGCGAGCTACGGCAGCAGCCCTTGAGAACATGGCCCAGTTGCAGATGGCCATGGCTGAGGGCTTGCAGAGCATGGCCCAGTCTCAGAGGGGACTTGCTGCGGCCATTGACAGATGGCCGGCCACCATGGGTAGGACACAGGTGGTCCTCCAGGACTGACAGGGCCAGATGACGCCTGAGCTTCTGGAGCTCACTGCAGAAGGACCGCCATCACATGGAGTGACCCGTGGCCCACATGAACCGCAAGGGAAGAGGAAGGGCTCAAGCCCATGGTGGGGCCTTCCAACCAGGGGACTGTGGCTGTGGCTGCACCTTCTGACTTCCTCCTTCCTGACTCTGGGGCATCTCAGGGCCATCGGGATGTAGCGGGTGTCATGGAAGCCAGACACCTGGAAACCGGCCAGGGCCTCCCGAGGATGCCCACCATACGCATCACAGGCAACGGGGTGAGGTAGGTAGCTGGCCCTATCGACCTCCGGTGTACATTTTGGGGAGTCACTGAGACTTAATGGTGGTTAGGATGTTGTAGTTGCACTGAGAGGCACGGGTGAAGGGCTGTGCTTGTTAAATAGATATTTAAGCACCTTAACGTTTTCACAAGATTTATGTCAGAACTTATCATTTAAACACCATTATTGCAATTATTAAATGTTTTTCACCACCCACCTGTGACTAATTTGTCTCAAATAGGAATCCTCTTCCATTGATGATCGCCGGAGCGATGTTTCATGTTGTCGTCAGTTTGGAGGCCCCTCAATGCTGTGTCACTGAGAAAAGGAAGCCATTGGTTCCCCAGAACCCACGAGTGATTCCCTCCATCCCCCACCCCACTCGTACCACATGGATGGGGGTTTCAGATTCCTTACCCACTACACAGATGTGGGCCCAGGTGCCATTGTGCACGTGGAGCTCCAGTAGGTGTCAGACTAGATTGCACCAGGGCATCATCATATTGGTGCTTAGCGAGTTGTCATCACCCTCCTGCCTGTCAAAAAAACTCATTAACACAGCGTACCCAGGCCCACCACTCTGGTGTGGCAATGTTGCAGGAGATAGAAGGACTTTTGGGGTGGGGAGGGGGGTGGGGGGGCGAGGGGAGGGGGGGGGGGGCGTGGGAATGGAACCCACAGACTCGGAGGCCACTGGCTGCAGCGCTGAATTGCCTGGTGATTAGGACCTCCCTTACCGTCCTCGCATGCCTCATTTGAGCTGCCAACCCTCCAGTGCCTGGGTAGTGTTCCAAGGTGTGCTCTTCTTCATCTTCCCCCTCCCTCCTGCTGGTCAGTCTCCACGTAATCCTCCTCCGCCAATAGGTCACCTCTCTGCAGAACCAGGTTGTGCAAGGCACAGTACACGACCACAATACGGGAACAGGCCACAGGCCTGTGTTGGAGGGCCCTGTCTGAGCGGTCTGGGCACCGGAATCTAATTTTAAGGAGCCCGATGCACGTCCCCACTATCCCGCAGGTGGCTACATGAGCCTTATTATAGCGGGTGTCTGCTTCTGTCACAGGCCTCCGCACAGGCATCATCAGCCATGTCTGAAGTGGGTAACTCATATCACCCACGAGCCGCCCCCGCAGCCTGGGCTCCTCCTCAAATGCCTCCGGGATATCAGAGCTCCTGACAATGTTGTGCACGCTGCCTGGGTGTCTTGCGCAGACATGCATAATGTTCATATTATGGTAACACACCAGTTGAACATTCAGGGAGTGGAACCCCTTTCTGTTGATGAATCTTTGTGGATCAAAGTCATAGAATAGAAGTCATAGAAACCCTACAGTACAGAAAGAGGCCATTCGGCCCATCGAGTCTGCACCGACCACAATCCCACCCAGGCCCTACCTCCATATCCCTACATATGTACCCACTAATCCCTCTAAACTACACATCTCAGGACACGAAGGGCAATTTTTAGCATGGCCAATCAACCTAACCCGCACATCTTTGGACTGTGGGAGGAAACCGGAGCACCCAGAAGAAACCCACGCAGACACGAGGAGAATGTGCAAACTCCACACAGACAGTGACCCAAGCCGGAATCGAACCCAGGTCCCTGGAGCTGTGAAGCAGCAGTGCTACCACTGTGCTACCGTGTTGCCCCCTGTGCTACCATGCCGCCCCCTGTAGGATCCTATAGGGGGGTGTGAGGGCGACGTGTGTGCAGTCAATGGCCCGCTGTACATTAGGCATCCCCACAATGGCTGCGAACCCTGCAGTCCAGGCTTCCTGATGGGCCTGGTCCAGGTTAAATTTGATGTACTGCCCTGGCCGGGCATACAGGGCTTCTGTGACCTGCTTGACACAGTGTGCACAGCTGACTGGGAAATGCCACATGCATCTCCGCTACGGGTCTGGAAGGAGCCAGTCGCATAAAAGTTCAGAACGGCCATCAATTTGACAGTCACCGAGAGTAGGTACTCCCCCCTGCCCCTAGGTGCCAGGTCCTGCAACAGGTGGCACAGGCATTGCACTGTCTCCTTTCGGAGGCGGAGACATCGGCGGCACATGGTGCCCGACATCTGTTCAAATGACACTCGTGCAAGAAACTGCCAGACTCTCTGCTCCCTCCTTCTCCTGCGCACCCCCACCACCACCCCCCGGGAGAATGGCAGCCACCTCCTGCCCCTGTTGGTCGTCTCCTTCTAGTCCTGCAAGTGGTAAGGCCTGGGCCGCCTGTGCCCGCAATTCTTCATCCGGCTCCTCCTCCTCAGCTCCAGCAGCAACCAAAAGAACAGCAAGATCGATTGGTTACATTGCAAAAGCCATCTCGTCACTCTGAAGGGGCGGGGGATGGGGGTTGGAAATGGAGAGGAACACATGTAGAGGCTAAGGAATGCTGCTTCCCCCGAGCACATCAACAGTCACTGTCCATACTGCCCATTCCCCCAGCCACATGCTCCCCAAAATCACAGCACTGTCCCCCCTGCAATTCCCCAACCACATGCTTCCCAGAAGCATAGCTCCTTGAAAAGTTGAGAGGCTGCAACAGTGTAATTTGCAAGGGCTTTGTGCACATCCTTCAGCTGGAAGAGCGCTGAGTGCACTAGGACCCAGCAGCACTGGAAGACCCGAGGTCAATACTGAGGCCCGGGTCTGTGCTGCAAATCGGACTTCGGAGACCCTGCTGAGCAACAGCCCCCCATCCTCCACACACTCACAGAGCCGCCACCAATCCGAGAAAGAAAATGGCCACAACGCAAAGACACCCTTAAACAACAGAGAGCTGTTGAACGCTATGCATTTACCTCCTCACTGACCCTCACTGATGGAGCACCCGAATCGGACTTTTATGGAGCATGCCTGTTTCGTGCCAATTCCGGATTGGCGAATGCGGTGGTAAAGGGGGGAGTCCTGGTAAAGTTGGGCGTGCAGTGCATTAATTCAATTTAAATGCATGCAGAAACGGGCACGGATCGCGCTACTCGCGTCATGCCTGACTTTACCAAGTTTTTGCACCCACAAACAGGCGCAGCCTGATGATAAAATTGGGCTCATAGAGGTTTACAGCATGGAAACAGGCTCTTTGGCCCAACTTGTCCATGCCACCCAGTTTTTACCATTCAGCTATTCTTGCGTTTGGCCCATATCCCTCGAGACCAATCTTACTCATGTAACTGTCTAAATGTGTTTTAAAAGACTAAATTGTATCTGCCTCTACTACTCCCTCTGGTCGCCATTCACGACACTCACCACCCTCTGTGTGGGAAAGAAATTGCCCCTCTGGGCGCTTTTGTATCTCTCCTCTCTCACCTTAAACCTATGCCCTCTAGTTTTAGACTCCCCTACCTTTGGGAAATGATGTTGACTTTTACCTTATCTATGCCCCTCATTATTTTATAGACCTCTATAAGATCACCCCGAAGCCTCCTACGCTCCAGAGAAAAAAGTCCCAGTCTATCCAGCCTCTCCTTATAACTCAACCCATCAAGTCCTGGTAGCATCCCAGTAAATCTTTTCTGCACTCTCCCTAGGTTAATAATATCCTTTCAATAATAGGGTGACCAGAACTGTGCACAATATTCCAAGTGTGGCCTTACCAATGTCTTGTACAACTTCAACAAGACGTCCCAACTCCTGTGTTCAGTGTTTTGAAACCAAGAATGCCGAATGCCTTCTTCACCACCCTGTTCACCAGCAACTCCGCTTTCAAGGAGCTGAGAATCTGTACTCCTAGATCTCTTTGTTCTGTAACTCTCCCCAATGCCTACCATTAACTGAATAAGTCCTGCCCTGGTTCAATTTACCAAAATGCATCACCTTGCACTTATCCAAATTAAACTCCAGTTGCCATTCATCAGCCCACTGGCCCAATTGATCAAGATCCTGTTGCAGTCCGAGATAACCTTCTTCACTGTCCATTGTGCCACTAATCTTACTAACCATGTTTCCTAAATTCTCATCCAAATGTTTGATATAAATGATAAATAACAGTGGACCCAGCACTGATCCCTGAGGCACACCACTGGTCACAGGCCTCCAGTTTGAAAAAAGGACTCTAAACCACCCCTGTCTTCTATCATCAAGCCAATTTTGTATCCAATCAATTGGCTACTTCGTCCTGGATCCCGTGAGATTAATACTTATGCATCAACCTACCATATGGTACCTTGTCAAAGTCCATGTAGACAATATCGACTGCACTACCTTCTTCTACCTTCTTAGTTACCCCTTCAAAAAACTCAATCAAATTTGTGAGACATGATTTTCCACTCACAAAGCCATGCTCATTATCCCTAATCAGTTTTTGCCTCTCTAAATGCCTGTAGATCTTTTCTTTAGAATACCTTCTAACAACTTACCCACTACAGGCATTAGGCTCACCAGCCTGTAGTTCCCAGGCTTTGCCCTGTAGCCCTTGTTAAACAAAGGCACAAAATTTGCCATCCTCCAATGTGTGTGTCTGTGGTATGCATGTGTATGGATCTGTGGTGTGTGTTCTTTTTATTCATTCATGGGACATGGATGCCACTGGCTGGCCAACATTTATTGCCATCCCTAGGTGCCAGAGGGCAGTTGAGAGTCAACCACATTGCTGTGGCTCTGGAGTCACATGTAGGCCAGTCCAGGTAAGAATGGCAGATTTCCTTCCCTGAAGGACACGAGTGAACCAGATGGGTTTTTCCAACAATTGACAATGGTTTCATGGTAATCAGTAGATTCTCAATTCCGGATTTTTTTTATTGAATTCAAATTCCACCACCTGCCGTGACATGATTTGAACCTAGGTCCCCAGAACATTAGCTGAGTTTCTGGATTAATAATTAATTAATAGCGATAATACAATTTGGCCATCAGCTCCCCATATGTGTGACTGTCTGTGGTGTGTGTGTATGTGTGTGTGTGTGCATGTATGGATCTCTTATGTGTATGTGTATATCTGTGATGTGTGTATTTGAGGTGTGTGTGCATGGATCTGTGGTGTATGTGTACATGGGTGGCACGGTGGCACAGTGGTTAGCACTGTTGCCTCATAGCGCCAGGGACCCGGGTTCGATTCTCGGCTTGGGTCATTGTCTGCGTGGAGTTTGTACATTCTCCCTGTGTCTGTGTGGGTTTTGTCCGGGTGCTCCAGTTTCCTCCCACGTCCAAAGATGTGCAGGTTAGGTGGATTGACCATGGTAAATTGCCCCTTAGTGTCAGGGGGACTAGCTAGGGTATATGCATGGGGTATGGGATAGGGCCTTGGTGGGATTGTGGTCCAATCAGACTCGATCGGCCGAATGGCCTCCTTCTGCATTTAGGATTCTATGAGTGTGTCTTTGTAGTGTGTGTGTTTCTATGTGTGTGTGTGTGTGTGTGTGTATATGTGTGTGAATCTGTGGAATGTGTTGTGTGTGCGTGTGCGTATCGATGGCGTGTGTATGTCTGTGGTGTGTGTATACCTGTGAGTGCTGATGTGATTTTTCTCAGTGAGCACATAGATGCAATGGTGGTCAGCTGGACTTTCAATATTCTTTCAGGCTGTCTGTGGATATTTATGTTCTCATGTCCTGAAACAAACCATCAGTCTCTGAAACTATTTGGAGCATTATGTTACAATTTATCAGGTTGTCAGGATGTCACTGATGGACTGAGCCTCCTCCCTCCATATTGCCTGTATCACCCTCTTCTGGGACTGTCTTGGTTGTTGAAGAGCTGGTTTCTCCTTGTTCTACCTCTGTCAGCAGTTCCCTCAGGGGTCTGTGAGTCTGGGTGCTTGAGTCACAGCAGAAGATCCACTTGCTGCTGCTCCTATTGTTTCAAATTGCTCCATAATTTGATAATCCATATGGGCTGTGACGGCAAGCTGAAACACCGACTACAATCAAACAGATTAGGTGTGAATTTCCAGCAGTGTCCTGTGGACAGTTATAAGTTCTGTTGTGCTATACTAGATGAATGGAGTAAGATCCATCCACAGCACGTTGCGTTGTGGTCAGTCAGTGCCAGTGATATTGAACAGTTTCGCATTCCTCATCAAAACTGAAGAAGTTTTTGTCAGGACCTCCCTGCAGCCAGTTTTAAGGACAATTAAGAATATCTTATGGAATGAGAACCAATGGCGACCAATAAGCAACTTTTAAAGTGGATTTGATAAATGAGCAGAATTTAGTTTAAAAAAATGAAGAGATGCCAGAAAATCAGAGTGGTGATGGTCTTAGTTTACTCTCCCAGATGTTTTGACAGAATATAAGGGCTCACCGATTTAAGAGATGAGGAAAAATAATTCCTGACAGAGGATGATGAGTCTATGGAACTCTCCCTGAAAAGGCAGTGGAAGCAGAGACTATGAATAAATTTAAGGCAGAGCGAGATAGATTCTTGATAGGTGAGAGGGTGAAAGTTTGAGTGGTCAGTGAAAATGTGAAGTTGAGGTTACAATCAGTTCAGGCATGATCTTACTGAATGATGGAGCAGGCTCAAGGGCTGAGCTATGTACTCCAGCTCCAAGTCATAGGTTTGTTAATGAGTGGTTCATTTGACCATTTCAGGATCAGAGAATCACAAAATCTTTACAGTGCAGCAGGAGTGGCCGTTTGACTCATCGGGGTGAATTTTACCGTCCTGCCCACCATGAGAATCAGAGTGAGCAAGAGGAAAGGTCCATTGAATTCAGGTGGGATTCTTTCAGGTGAGCAAGGCAGGAAAATCCCTCCCATCGAGTCTGCACCGGCTCTCTGAAAGTGTATTTTAAATAGACCCACCCTCCTGTGTTATCCCTGTAACATTGCACATTCTTTCTTTTCAGATAGCTTGATTGAATCTGCCTCTCAGGAAGTTTGTTCTTGACTCCAATCAACTTCTGGGTGAAAATATCACTTCTACTCTTTTTGCCAATTATTTTGAATCTGTGCCCTTTTGTTCTTGATACACTGTTGAGTGGAAACAGTTTCTCTCAATTTACCCTGTCCATACTCCTCATGATCTTAAATACCTCTTTGGCCTTCTTTTCTCCAAGGAAAACAGTTCCACACTCTCCAATCTATTCTCATAGCTACATTATCCCTGGAACCATTCTTGTGAATCTCCTCTGTACTCTCTCCAATGCCTTCACATCCTTCCTCATGTGGGACACCCAGAACTGGATACAGTATTCCAGATGAGGCCTAACTAGTGCCTTATACAAGTTCAACCTGACTTCCTTACTTTTGTACTCAATGTCCCTACTAATTGTTTTAAGGTGACAACTTTGTATTCGATGTAATGTGGCCAATGGTAACAAGCTGTAAGGGTCAGCTGACCCAGTAAACCATGGAACCAATTACAGAATGATGTGATGTTCAGCTGACTCAGTATAAATAAGAACATGTTGGGAATTGTGGGGGACTTGGATTGGCCCAAAGCGAGGCCCCAAAACTGGAGTATTGAAGTTTCTTTATTAAACCCTTTCTTTGACTTATAAGTTGGAGGAAGTTTTGTTACATTTTTATTGTCTGCATTTGGAGAGTTCCTTCTGAAGAAACACGAATAAAACCTAGGATAGGAGATGCTTTATTAATTGCTCTCTCAACATGCCCTGCCATCTTCCATGCCTTATGTCTACATACACCAAGGTTCCTTTGACCCTGCATCTCCTTTAGAGTTAGCACTTTATTGTGTATTGTCTTTCACTATTTGTCCTCCCAAAATGAATCACCTTACATTTCTCTGCAGGTATCTTCATCTGACACCTGTGTACCCAATCCATGAATCTGCTTAGGTCCTTCTGAAGTTCAAGACTATCCTCATCACAGTTGACAATGCTTTCAATCTTCATATAATCTACAAATTTAGGATGCCAATTCATAGAAACATAGAAAATAAGAGCAGGAGGAGGAGGATATTCGGCCCTTCGAGCCTGCTTCACTATGATCATGGCGATTATAGAACATAGAACATAGAACATTACAGCGCAGAACAGGCCCTTCGGCCCACGATGTTGCACCGACCAGTTAAAAAAAAAAAAACTGTGACCCTCCAACCTAAACCAATTTCTTTTCGTCCATGAACCTATCTACGGATCTCTTAAACGCCCCCAAACTAGGCGCATTTACTACTGATGCTGGCAGGGCATTCCAATCCCTCACCACCCTCTGGGTAAAGAACCTACCCCTGACATCGGTTCTATAACTACCCCCCCTCAATTTAAAGCCATGCCCCCTCGTGCTGGATTTCTCCATCAGAGGAAAAAGGCTATCACTATCCACCCTATCTAAACCTCTAATCATCTTATATGTTTCAATAAGATCCCCTCTTAGCCGCCGCCTTTCCAGCGAAAACAATCCCAAATCCCTCAGCCTCTCCTCATAGGATCTCCCCTCCATACCAGGCAACATCCTGGTAAACCTCCTCTGCACCCTCTCCAAAGCCTCCACATCCTTCCTGTAATGTGGGGACCAGAACTGCACACAGTACTCCAAGTGCGGCCGCACCAGAGTTGTGTACAGTTGCAACATAACGCTACGACTCCTAAATTCAATCCCCCTACCAATAAACGCCAAGACACCATATGCCTTCTTAACAACCTTATCTACTTGATTCCCAACTTTCAGGGATCTATGCACACATACACCTAGATCCCTCTGCTCCTCCACACTATTCAAAGTCCTCCCGTTAGCCCTATACTCAACACATCTGTTATTCCTACCAAAGTGAATTACCTCACACTTCTCCGCATTAAACTCCATCCGCCACCTCTCGGCCCAACTTTGCAACCTGTCTAAGTCTTCCTGCAAACTACGACACCCTTCCTCACTGTCTACCACACCACCGACTTTGGTGTCATCAGCAAATTTGCTAATCCACCCAACTATACCCTCATCCAGATCATTAATAAATATTACAAACAGCAGTGGCCCCAAAACAGATCCCTGAGGTACACCACTTGTAACCGCACTCCATGATGAATATTTACTATCAACCACCACCCTCTGTTTCCTATCCGCTAGCCAATTCCTGATCCAATTTCCTAGATCACCCCCAATCCCATACATCTGCATTTTCTGCAGAAGCCTACCATGGTGAACCTTATCAAACGCCTTACTAAAATCCATATATACCACGTCCACTGCCTTGCCCCCATCCACCTCCTTGGTCACTTTCTCAAAAAACTCAATAAGGTTAGTAAGGCACGACCTACCTGCCACAAAACCATGCTGACTATCACCTATCAATTCATTACTCTCCAAATAACTATAAATCCTATCCCTTATAATTTTTTCCAACATCTTGCCGACAACAGAAGTGAGACTCACCGGTCTATAATTCCCGGGGAAGTCTCTGTTCCCCTTCTTAAACAATGGGACAACATTCGCTAACCTCCAATCTTCTGGTACTATACCAGAGGCCAACGACGACCTGAAGATCAGAGCCAGAGGCTCTGCAATCATTTCTCTTGCCTCCCAGAGAATCCTTGGATAAATCCCATCCGGACCAGGGGATTTATCTATTTTCAGACCCTCCAGAATATCCTGCACATCCTCCTTATCAATTGCCTGATCCGCGTTCCACCCAGATCCTTTGACTCCCCTCCCTTCACTCCATATCTAACTGTTTCTTGAAAACATATAGGGCAGGATTTTACAAGATTTTTTTGAAGTGTCCAGCTAGCGTGAAAATGGGAGAGTTTCTGATCTGTTTTTCAGGCAAGTTTTCATGCCGATTCTTATGCATTCAGTCTTTGAAAATATGGACTAGACCATTTCTAGCCACTAGAGGCAGTGCGTGGGGCTTATTTTGCCACACAGCAGCAGCTCAGATCTGCACAGGTGCAGAAAAAGCTAAAAAAAGAAGCTCTCCTGATAGAACCCCCTGGCCCTGATACAGCCTCCCCCCAACTGACATCAGAGACCCCCCCCACCCCCTCACATTACTGACCCCGTTACTTTCCCCACTTCTCTCGGCTCCCTCATCACCCCGCTGGCCCCGATGGCTGAGTTACATGACCCTCTCTTTCCCCTACATAATTCATAATTACAGGATATCTAGGGATAGGCAGTAATGGTGGCAAAGTGAAGTCAGGTTTTAACTGCTGAGACGGAACCAGTTCTGAAACATCCATTTCACTAAATTACCTGTTCAAACTGGATGATAAACATCAGGCAAAATCAAAATTTCGAGTCACTGATGAACCTGTTCTGCTCTCAGTAACAGGGTCTGAAGCTCAGCCTGACATTTATTTTGTGTGAAATGTTTACATTGAGTTGTTTTGTTGCCGTCTCTGTAACTGCAGTGAACACTTCCTGCTCGGTTATCACACAACCCTCCCCTTGTCCTTTGACGTCTCCTTCAGTTGCATTTTCGTTTTTGTAGCTGCTTTCTGTAGCTGCTGGACTCTCACAAAATCATCCTAATTTTAGGAGTTTGTGTTTCAAAACACATTCACAATCTGAAGAGAAACACTGTGCAAGGTGAGTATTTCTAAATCCATCGGCAAATCCAATCTAAAGCTCGGCACAACATCGTGGGCTGAAGGGCATGTTCTGTGCTGTACTGTTCTATGTTCTATGTTCTATCTCTATCTCCCTGATGAGACCAGCTATCAGTTTCTGTGTGTTGAATGTGTGTGTGCTGTTTAATTCCGTTTTAATATCTTTTGTTATCACAATCCTAAAGCCCAGAGCTCAGTGAATGTTGTCTACAGGCTCTGACATTGGACACAGTGTGGGTGAATGGTCATTTTTACTGGTTTCAAGGACAGAGCGGTCAAGTTTTGTTTTTGAAGAGAGAGTTGATGATGTGATAGTTCATATCCAAGGAGACAGAGCTGCTAATAACATCAGCGAACACTGGAGCCCCTGAGGGAAGTTAGATGATCAGAATCATGTCGAGGCAGCAAGGGGTGTGTCTCAGGAACAAGATAAACTCAGAGACAACATGAGGGGAAATAGGAGAGTTCATTGCATCTGGAGTAGTGAGCTGACTTTCCTGATGGGTGGAAAATGGGGTGTTTAGGAGAAGTAGGAAGGTGAGAAAGGTTGGGAATTGGAGAGCTGGAAGATGCACAGTGCAGGTTGGCGCTGTACTGTGAGGATTAAAAACTATTTTTGTTTTGGTGAGGGAATTTTGTCAACAGCATGTCACTCCTGGCAGCATAACCAGAAGTGTGAGCCACTTCCACTACCTTGTTTTTGCCCTTTCCCAGGTGATTACAATTCAAGTGCCAGAGAGGGGCTGAGGGAAGGGTGGGAGGGGAGGAGGGGGGGGTGTGGTGGTGCAGGGGAAACATGTGCAATCAACATGTGGCATGTGTGTTTTACAGTGTTGAGACCCACCCTCAGCTGGCAATGCAGCAGATATGGATGGGCTAGAAAAGAGAGTCCCGGATAAACAGGGAGGCTCTGTATCACATTCACAACTTTCCTATCCATTCCATTTCCATTAACATAAGACTTGAGAAAACAAAGGTGGCATGGGTGTTCTTCAAAATTAAATTTCACTTGTAAATATTTCATATTACATTGAGTTCACTTTATCCATTGTGCATCTTCATTATTTGTTGAGGCTAGCTTGGTCAGAGAGTGAGATGACTGGTATGTCTCATGATTGGAACATATTGATGGTTGTAGGGAGTTAGGGATTCCCCATCAGAGAGAAAGGTAATAATGCGGGAAATGATAGACAATCTAGTACAGGGAGGGACAGAGAGTACAAATTTAAGAATATGTCAGCAGATATGGTCAGACACTACAAAAATTATAAAAGGACAAAACTGAAGGCTTTATTTCTGAATTCATGTAGCATTTGTTACAAAACAGTTGAACTGAAGCACAAAGAGAAATAAATACAACCTGATAGCCATTACCGAGAGATGGCTGCAGGATGATATAGATTGGAACATGAATATTGAAGGGTACATGGCATTTAACAAGGACAAAGCGAGGAAAAGGTGGAGGGGTAACTGAATTAATGATGTTCTTAGCATAATACACGTTCAGGAAACTAGGGCGTAGAAGCAATTTGAGTAGAGATGAGAAATTATACAGGTAAGAAGTCACTTGTGGGAGTTATGCACTGGCCCTCTAACAGTAATCATAAGGTTGGGTGGGGTATAAAGGAAGAAATATTGGGAGCTTGTCAGAAATGTACAGTGATAATCATGGAGATTTTAATCTAATATCGACTGGAAAGATCAATTGGGCAAAGGTGGCCTAGATGAGGAATTCAAAGGGTGTTTTCAGGGTAGTTTCTCAGAACATCATATTCAGGATCCAGCCAAAGAGCATGTTATACTACACTTGGTAATTCGCAATGAAATAGGATTCATTAATCACCTCATAGAAAAGGCAATGATCATAAAATGACTGAATTTTACATTAAGTTTGAGGACATGAAGATTGGGTCTAAGACGAGCATTTTAAAACTTAAATCAAGACATTTATGAAGACATGAAACCAGAGCCTACTAAAGTGAATTGGCAAATTAGCTTAAGGGATTTGTCAAAAGAGACGTGATGGTAAACATTTAAGGGGACATTTCAGAAAACATAGAATCTGGGCATTCCAACAAGAGAGAAAAATTCCCATGGGAAGGTAAAATATATAGTTAACTTAAAAAGTTAAAGACAGTATCAAATTCATAGAAAATGCATCTAATTACGCCAAGATAACTGGCAGGTCAGAAGATTTAACAGAATATAAAAATAACAAAGAATGACTAAAAGATTAATAAGGAGGGAAAAATTGAACCACATGAGAAAGCTAACTAGAAATATAAAGACAGATAGTAAGAGTTCTGTAGATGTGTAAAAAGAAAAGAGTTAACACTGTGTGTTGGTTATACAGAAGTACTCCATTTTTAAATCTCCCCTCAATCTCATTTGCTCCAAGAAGAACAAACTCAGCCTCTCCAACCTTGTAAGTAAACGCCCCTCATCCCTAGAACCATTCCGAAGAACTACCTCTGTGCCCTCTCAAGGACTTCCCATCCTATATAATGTGGACTGGACTCTGCTTGCAGCCTAACCAGAGCTTTACAAAGGTTCACAATAGCTTTCCTGCTTTTGTATTTGAAATGTCTATTTATAAAACCAAAGATTTCATTTGCTGTGCTCACCACTCTCTCAACATCTAAACTCTGTAGCTACTCATTTAAAAATCTATGCATATGAATCTCCTCGGTTCCGCTGCCCCTATACACTCTGTAGAATTCTGAAATGTCACGTTCTATTACAGTATCCACGTCCATCTGCCATCAGGTTTCCCATGCACGTAACCTGTCTAAATCTCCTTTCAGCCTCTCTGGGCCCGATTTTACCATCACGTTGCACCCGTTTTCGGGTGCAACAACTTGGTAAAGTCAGGCATGAGGTAAGTAGCACGTTCCGTGCCCACCTCCGTGCCCACCTCTGTGCCAGTTCCCCTTTTACCAAGGCCCAAAAATGGCCACGATCAGGACTGCGCCTGAAATGGGCACGACGGCCACTTAAATGCATTTGCATGCATTTAAATTGACTTAATGGGCTGCACACCTAACCTTACCGGTACTTCTCCCTTTACCACCGCGTTCGCCCATCCATCGGCGCGAAACAGACATGCTCCACAAAGGTCCAATTCGGGCGCTCCAGTTAGTGAGGAGGTAAGTGCCTAGATCTGATGGCTCTTTGCTTGAGATCATGAGGGGGAGGGGGGAAAGGGGGTTCAGTGCCACTCTGCCTGAGATCAGTGGAGGGAAGGGGGGATGTCCGCTGCCACTCTGCCTGAGATCAGTGAGGGGGAAGGGGGGGTCCGCTGCCACTCTGCCTGAGATCAGTGAGGGGGAAGTGGGGGTCCACTGCCACTCTGCCTGAGATTAGTGGGGGAGAGTGGAGGGGATGGTGGGGAGGGGGCCATGATCGGTCTGGGTGGCGGAGGGTGGGGGGATAAGGGGGTCAGTCATGTTGTGGGGGTGGGGCAATGTCTGTGGGAGCTCGGGGGAGGCATTATCTGGCCTGGGAGCAATGTGGCAGGGGAGCAGCATTCTATCATTTTATTTTCTGCACATGCGCAGTTGGAGGCGCCGATCGGAGCTGCAGGGTTTCGGGCATGTTAAGACCCACCCACAGGCTTTTGCAGTGTGATTTGGAATCGCTGATATTTTTGCAGGCAGAGTGCGAATGGGGGCACCTGAGAACAGGTCTAAAAGTCGGATCTGAAACACTCCCAGTTTCAAGTCCGCCCAGCACTTAGAACCAAAATGGTAAAATAGCCCCTCTGTATCCTCTTCATAGGTTGCCTTTCCACCAAGCTTGGCATCATCTGTAAACTTTGATACGTTAGTCTTTAACTCTTAATCTAAGTCATTAATATGGATTGTAAATAGCTGAGGCCCCAGCATTGATCCTTGTAGCACTTAATTATTCAAGCCTGCCAATGTGAAAAAGTTCCGTTTGTGCCTACTCTCTGCGTTCTATCTGTTGGCCAATCCTCTGTCCACAGTCATATATTACACATAACTCCATGAACCCTTATTTTGCCTCTTAATCTTTCGTGTAGCATCTTGTTAATATCCGTCTATTGGCTCCCCTTTTTAACCATACTACTTACATTCTCAAAAACTCAAATAAATTTGTCAAACAGCATTTCCCTTTATTAAAATCAAGTTGACTTGTTCTAATCAGAGGGGTTTTCTAAAAGCACTGTTAATAATAGGTTCCAGCATTTTCCCAACAGCTGATGTTGGCCGAACTGGCCTGTAGTTCCCACTTTCTCTCTCCTTCCTTTCTTGAAATGCAGTGTAACATTTTCCAACTTACAGTCTGATGGACCATTCCTTAATCTATGGAATTTTGGAAGATCATCGCTAGCATATCCACTACCTCTGCATTTATCTTTTTTAGAACCCTCAGGTGTAGGCCATCAGATGCCAAACATTTGTAGCAAGGAACTTGCTGATGATATCCCACATTTCCCATTCCTTGATCAAAAGGATATTTAATAATACATCTTTCTGAGGAAGGGTGCTCGATATGAGACATTGAGATGGAAGGCAGGCATTAATTATGTTGAACAGGCCATCATGGAGTGGTAAATGAGATGTGGCACAAATGGATTCAACTGCATTGTGGGTTTTCATCAGTCAGCGGTTGTGTGGGGGATGTGATGTTTGAAAGGGCAGGACGATACGGGAGGGGTGAAGAGCAGAAGGTTCCAACTATGATGCACATTGTTGCAATCAATTGAGTGTCAGCAAGATGTGCGTGTAATGACCTTTGACGAACTAGTGCGTAGCACTCTGCTATGGAGTATAATATGGAAAATACTAAGGTCTGGAGTATTTTGGCAGCAGCACCCCAAATTAATCCAGCAAGTTTAGTCAGTAAATTGTTTCAGGCTTTGACCTTTGTTGCTGTTTTGTTCAGATGTTACCGAACAGAGAGAATCCTGTCCAGAGTTACTCCCGAGTATACTGGGTTCAGATTACGCTCTTGTCTCTGACCATCCTTGTAGATATGCATTTTTGTTTGCACTGGCATTGTGAAGGTGGATTACATAGGGTTTCAGAGAGATTTTACGTGATATGCCATGTATTGCACTACTCCATCACGGCACGGTAGCACTACTCCATCAGGGGCGGCACGGCAGCACAGTGGTTAGCACTGTTGCTTCACAGCTCCAGGGTCCCGGGTTCGATTCCCGGCTAGGGTCACTGTCTGTGTGGAGTTTGCACATTCTCCTTGTGTCTGCGTGGGTTTCCTCCGGGTGCTCCGGTTTCCTCCCACAGTCCAAAGATGTGCGGGTTAGGTTGATTGGCCAGGTTAAAAAAATTGCCCCTTAGAGTCCTGAGATGTGTAGGTTAGAGGGATTAGCGGGTAAAATATGTGGGGGTAGGGCCTGGGTGGGATTGTGGTCGGTGCAGACTCGATGGGCCGAATGGCCTCCTTCTGCACTGTAGGATTTCTATGATTCTATGATTCCATCAGCCTTATAACATCTTTGTTAAGGATCAGATCTAGAGTACAAATAATGGAGCTGGATGGCACAATAGATATCGTCAGCATAGATAAACTTGCAGGATGTGGTTGTTGGAAGATTGTTTGTTTAAATGGTGAACAGGGTTTGGGTAGCACTGAGCCCGGTGATAGTCCATTGTCCAGTCCTTTCCACGCTCTCCCCCTGGTGTGGTGGAGTGTTTCAGTAACTGTCCCAATCCACGTTGGAAGCACTGAGCAGTTTTAGGAGCAGGCCTGTGTGCCACACGGTATCATAGTCAGCTGTGAGATCCAGTGCATTCTGCTGTCTTCAGGTTCTTTTGGAAGCCATTTCCGATGTAGGTGATCTTGATCACATTTCCAGATCTTGATCACATTTCCTGCACCCCTGACAGAAACCAGCTTGGTCGACGTTTAGCATAATTTTTATTCCCAGAGATATGCATTGCAGGATAAGATGCTGAAAGATTTTTTAAGGACACAGAAAATAGTGATTTGTTCGATAGCTAGCCACCAATGTGAGATCTTTTCCAGGCTTTGGAATAGTAATGAATTTTGCCATATGCCACACCTTCGGGAGTGAGTTTATTCTTCTATGGAACTGAGTCAGCCAGACACAAGCATGGAAGCCAAGTTGTTCGACGGATTTTGGTGCTATGTTGTCATATCCTGCTGCTTTGTCATATTTCAGGTCCCTTAATGTATTCTCCAGTTCTGTGATCTCAAAGGAATCAAGCTTGCCGGGTTCTGCCTGTTGCTGGTGTATTTTTTTTCAGTTTTTTTATAGGTGATGTATTTTCTTTTCTTTTCCAATAGTGTTTGAAAGTACACGGAATCATAGAACCCCTACAGTGCAGAAGGAGGCCATTCGACCCATTGAACCTGCACCGACAACAATCCCACCCAGGTCCTATCCCCACAACCCGACATATTTACTCTGTTAATCCCCTTGGCACTAAGAAACATTTAGTATGGCCAATCAACCTATCTCTGGAGTGTGGGAAGAAACTGGAGCAGCCAGAGGAAACAGGGAGAATGTGCAAACTCCAAATAGACAGTCACCCAAGGCCGGAATTGAACCGAGGCTCCTGGCGCTATGAGGCAGCAGTGCTAACCATTGTGTCTCCATGCCGCTTGCATTTGTTTTACCATTTTCATGCTTTTTGTAACTAATAAACTTTTTCAGTCTTTACCTTAAGAAAACCTGGTTAAATTAGCTCCTTTTAAAACATAGCTATTGGGTGTGGGAAGAGGTGTCCATGAAAATCTCATTGCAACCAACAGAGGGAGGAGGGTGGTCAGATAAAGACGGGGGTAATTCATCCCTCCTCATCTGGGTTTGTAACAATTTGGAGGTATCCCAACCAACAGTAATAAATTGAAGGGTCTCTCCAGGATCAAGAACCTCATCGGGAAATCTTCTACTCCTCTGGTGTCTACTCTACATGGAGTAGATGACTGGTAGCTTAGTTCAGGGTGACTGATGGATGATTTAATGCAGGTGATTTTTGGGCTAATCCAAGTTGGCGGACCAGGCTCAGCATTTCTGGCTCGAGTTAATGAAATTGAGCCCTGCTGTCATTTCCCCCCGTCTGGCGTGATGAGCAACATTGAGAGACTTGATGTGGTGATAGAACATAGAACAGTACAACACAGTATAGGCCCTTCAGCCCACGATGTTGTGCCGAACCTTTTCCGAAACCACGATCAAGCTATCCCACTCCCTATCATTCTGGTGTGCTCCATGTGCCTATCCAATAACCGCTTGAAAGTTCCTAAAGTCCGACTCCACTATCACAGCAGGCAGTCCATTCCGCACCCCAACCACTCTCTGAGTAAAGACCCTACCTCGTACATACCTCCTATATCTCCCACCATGAACCTTGTAGTTATGCCCCCTAGTAACAGCTACATCCACCCGAGGAAATAGTCTCCGAACGTCCACTCTATCTACCCCCCTCATCATCTTATAAACCTCTACTAAGGCACCTCTCAACCTCTTCCGCTCTAAAGAGAAAAACCCTAGCTCCCTCAACCTTTCCTCATAAGACCTACCCTCCAAACCAGGCAGCATCCTGGTAAATCTCCTTTGCACCCTTTTGAGTGCTTCCACATCCTTCTTATAGTGAGGTGACCAGAATTGCACACAATATTCCAAATGTGGTCTCACCAAGGTCCTGTACAGTTGCAGCATAATCCCACTGCTCTTAAACTCAAACCCCCTGTTAATAAACGCTAACACACTATAGGCCTCCTTCACGGCTCTATCCACTTGAGTGGCAACCTTCAGAGATCTGTGGATATGGACACCAAGATCTCTCTGTTTCTCCACATTCCTCAGAACCCTACCTTTGACCCTGTAATCCGCATTCAAATTTGTCCTACTAAAATGAATCACCTCGCACTTATCAGGGTTAAACTCCATCTGCCATTTTTCGGCCCAGCTCTGCATTCTATTAAAGCGTCTTTGCAGCCCACAACAGCCCTCCACCTCATCCACTACTCCACCAACCTTGGTGTCATCCGCAAATTTACTGATCAACCTTTCAGCCCCCTCCTCCAAGTCATTTATAAAAATCACAAATAGCAGAGGACCCAGCACTGATCCCTGTGGTACACTGCTGGTAACTGGTCTCCAGTCTGAAAATTTTCCATCCACCACCACCCTCTGTCTTCTATGAGATAGCCAGTTACTTATCCAATCAGCCAAATTTCCCTCTATCCCACACCTCCTTACTTTCTTCATGAGCCGACCATGGGGGACCTTATCAAACACATGTTTGATAAAATCCATGTATATGACGTCAACTGCGCTACCTTCATCAACACACTTAGTTACCTCCTCAAAAAATTCAATCAAATTTGTGAGGCAAGAGTTGCCCTTCACGAATCCGTGTTGACTATCCTGGATTAAGTTGCATCTTTCTAAATGGTCGTAAATCCTATCCCTCAGGACCTTTTCTATTAACTTACCGACCACTGAAGTAAGACTAACCGGCCTATAATTACCAGGGTCATTCCTATTTTCTTTCTTGAACAGAGGAACAACATTCGTCACTCTCCAGTCCTCTGGCACTATCCCCGTGATGAGGAGATGCGAATACTTATAGCTCATCAAGTCTTAAAGGTACAAACAATGTGAGTGGAGAGGGCACCAGGACAGGTCAAAGAGATGTGTATTGTCTCCAGACAGGACAGCCAGTGAAATTCTGCAAGTCCAGGCAAGCTGTGGGAATTACAGATAGTGTGACATGAACCCAATATCCCGGTTGAGGCCGTCCTCATGTGTGCGGAACTTGGCTATCAGTTTCTGCTCAGCGACTCTGCGCCGTCATGTGTCGTGAAGGCCGCCTTGGAGAATGCTTACCCGAATATCAGAGGCCGAATGCCCGTGACCGCTGAAGTGCTCCCCAACAGGAAGAGAACAGTCTTGCCTGGTGATTGTCGAGCAGTGTTCATTCATCCGTTGTCGCAGCGTCTGCATGGTTTCCCCAATGTACCATGCCTCGGGACATCCTTTCCTGCTGCGTATCAGGTAGACAACGTTGGCCGAGTTGCAAGAGTATGTACCGTGTACCTGGTGGATGGTGTTCTCATGTGAGAGGATGGCATCTGTGTCGATGATCCGGCACGTCTTGCAGAGGTTGCTGTGGCAGGGTTGTGTGGTGTTGTGGTCACTGTTCTCCTGAAGGCTGGGTAGTTTGCTGTGGACAATGGTCTGTTTGAAACATCTTCCCGCTGAACATCTGCCTCCTCCAGCCTATCAGCCTGTATCACACTCTCATCCTCAAAAACATGGCCCCTCTCCTTGGTGAACACTGAAGAAAAGTATTCATTCATCGCCTCTCCTATCTCTTCTGACTCCATGCACAAGTTCCCACTACTGTCCTTGACCGGCCCTAACCTCACCCTGGTCATTCTCTTATTCCTCACATAAGAGTAAAAAGCCTTGGGGTTTTCCTTGATCCGACCCGCCAAGGACTTCTCATGCCCCCTCCTAGCTCTCCTGAGCCCTTTTTTCAGCTCATTCCTTGCTAACTTATAACCCTCAATAGACCCAACTGAACCTTGTTTTCTCATCCTTACATACGCTTCCTTTTTCCTCTTGACAAGACATTCAACCTCTTTTGTGAACCATGGTTCCCTCACTTGGCCATTTCCTCCCTGCCTGACAGGGACATACCTATCAAGGACACACAGTATTTGCTCCTTGAACAAGCTCCACTTTTCATTTGTGCCTTTCCCTGACAGTTTCTGTTCCCATCTTATGCTCCTAATTCTTGCCTAATCGCATCATAATTACCCCTCCCCCAATTATAAACCTTGCCCTGCCGTACGGCCCTATCCCTCTCCATTGGAATAACGAAAGACACCGAATTGTGATCGCTATCTCCAAAGTGCTCTCCCACAACCAAATCTATCACTTGGCCCGATTCATTTCCCAGTACCAAATCCAATGTGGCCCCACCTCTTGTCGGCCTATCCACGTATTATGTCAGGAAACCCTCCTGCACACACTGTACAAAAACTGCTCCATCCGAACTATTCGACCTATAAAGGTTCCAATCAATATTTGGAAAGTTAAAGTCACGCATGACAACTACCCTGTGACCTCCACACCTATTCATAATCTGCTTTGCAATTCCTTCCTCCACATCTCTACTACTATTTAGGGGCCTATAGACAACTCCTAACAACGTGACCGCTCCTTTCCTATTTCTAACTTCAGCCCATATTACCTCAGTAGGCAGATCCCCCTTGAACTGCCTTTCTGCAGCCATTAAATTATCCTTGATTAACAATGCTACTCCACCACCTCTTTTACCACCTTCCCTACTCTTACTGAAACATCTGTACCCCGGAACTTCCAACAACCATTCCTGTCCCTGTTGTAACCATGTCTCCGTAATGGCCACAACATCGTAGTCCCAAGTACCAATCCACGCTCCAAGTTCACCTGCCCGATCTGCAATATCAGGGTCATTAGATGATTCTTATTCCTTTGCATCAAGGAATGAATAGCCATGAGAGATGGTCGCACAAGTGGCTTTGTGAATAGCAAATAAAAATGAAGATAAACTAGTAAATTTGTGAATCGTGCGATGTGAACAATGATCCATTGTACTGCATTGAGACAGATGCCCACAATCTTGTCCACGATTAGCCTGTAACAAGCACAGAGCACTTTTAGTGGGTGGACTAACTTTAACTAGCACAGTTTAACATGAGATCAAGACTGAGTAACAGTGAAATGGATATCGAAACATGTTTTATATCAGCTTATCCAACTACTGACTCAATCTACCTTGTTAATGCAAATGCAAAATACTGCAGATGCTGGAAATCTGAAATACAAACAGATAATGCTGGATTCACTCAGTGAATCTGGCAGTATCTCCGGAGAAAGAAATAGAGTTCATGTTTCTGGCTAATACCTCAGTGACCATTTTGTTAAATTTTACCACATACATGTGGCGAGATAATATCCTCCGACAGATCTGAAAAGTCTCAAATGTCCTTGAACTCATGTCAAACATTTATATCTGATGTTCTGTTTAGAGATCAAATGGCTCAGTCTATACTCTCCAAGTTCTTCACTGCTCAGGAGAGCAGGAATCCACAATCTATGTGTAACACGGGGGAATTGGAAGCAGTGATTCTGCAGATGAATAGTAAGTCAGACCATTTCGACAATGTGCAGCTTAACATTGCAGTGATGGGTGATGCGGGCTCTGGGAAATCCACCTTCATCAATGCTATGAGAGATCTTTGGAGTGACGATCAAGGAGCTGTTCCAACAGGGAATGAAGAAACCTGGATGGAGCCGACCAGGTATCCCTATCGAGCTCTGCCTAATGTCCAATTCTGGGATCTGCCAGGAACAATTTCCTTTGGTTTTGAGCTAAATAATTACCTAAAGGAAGTGAAGTTTGAAAGCTTTGACTTTTTCATCCTTGTGTCCCAGTCCCAATTCAGAGAAAATGATGCAGAAATTGCCAAAAAGATTCAGGAACAGGGCAAAGAGTTCTACTATATCCGATCCAAGATTGACAATGATGCTCACTCACTGAAGAAGCAAGGGGTTGACCTTGATGAAGGCTGGAGCACAATCCGCAGGGACTGTATTAGTAACTTCCAAAGTGTTGGGGTTACACCACCAGCCATTTTTCTGATCTCTAGTTTTGAGAGGGAGGAATATGACTTCCCAAAGTTAAAGACCACCCTCGCCAGGGATCACCCAAGCATTAAATCAAATGTTTTCTCACTCTCCATCCCAAAAATGGTGCTGGAAATTAGAGAAGCCAAAGGAATCCGTTTGATGAAGAGAGTCTGGTTATTGGCCATTCTCTCTGGAGCAGTGGGTGCAGCACCAGTGTTAGTACCATCTTCAAAGCCAATTGCAGTGCCTGTGTGGTCTTTGTTTACCTCCATTGGGTTCACAGTTACTGGGTGGATTTATCTCCGGAAACAGCTGGGACTCAGTGACATGTTTCTGCAAAGTCCGGCCAACAAAGTCAGTAAACTCACTACAATTCTGAAAGCAGAAAGCAATCATCGATTGCCAAGGAAGATACCATCAACAGTTACCAATGTGTTGTTAGGAATCACCATCGTTACCTGTATGATAACTGGGTTTAAATATAGTTTCAGGCCAGTGACCCTCTCTGTCTTTGGGGCAGTGTCGTCCTTTGCTTTTACCTGCAAGTTATTGAAGGATTCACTGAAGGACCGTTCGGAAACTGTAAAACGGCTGGTACAGAGTGCACTGAACAGAGATTAATTTGATCCCCATTACACCAGTCAACATTACTGCTCAATTTTTAGAGATTGTGATGATGCTCGATCTGGATGCACCTGATCAGCTCAGAAGTCCAACTCACTTTCCCATTCTGGGCCAAATCCAACATCCTGGTGTTTGTTACTATTAAAATTTATCAAAATAGAAATAGATGAAAACTATTTACATTGATATTTTCCTACATTTAAAATTCATTCACTTTCTTCTATATTCCTTGATAACTGGGAGTAACCTTAAAAAAATTGGGAAATTCTTATAATGTTGACACCCCTTTTCTGCAGTGTAAAAGAAGCAAACACAGAAATCAAATGTAAACCAGACTTTTCTAGTTATATTTCTGCATATAATGGGAATTAGGAGGAGGCACACGGTCACAAATACATTTACCAGCTACATGGCCCTCTCACATTAAGCCCTGACCAAGCCACTCTCACATGACCCCCTAACAATTAGCCCATGAAAGTAAAACCCAACTTAGGAGTGGCTTAACACACACAGACACACACACACAGCCCTCTTCCTCTCTCTCTCTCTCTTTCACACACAAGGACACACTCCGTCCTCTCTCCTCCTGTCTCATACATGCACACACACCCACCCTGTTTTCCTGTCTCAAACACAAGAACACACTGTGCCTCTCTCTCACACACATGCACACACGCCACCCTCTCTCGCTCACACACGTGAACACACTCTGCCCTCCCTCACATACATGCACACACACTGCCCTCTCTCTCTGGCCAGCTAGCCTCTCTCCCGGCCAGGTGTATTTCACTCCAGTGGGGTTTAGTATAGCTCTCCACTTGTGGATAACTGGCAGCCCGACCCCACTGGAGTGAATGGGTTGGGGGGGAGGGGGGGGGTGCGGGGGGGATGGGGACGGCGGAGGGTCAATCAAGGCCTCCAAGAAGATCGGGTTCTGCGGGTCGCCCCCTGGGCATTGCCACTGCGGGGGATTGGGGCTGCTGGTGAGCGAAGAGGATTAGGAGATCGGGGCTGCAGTAGGGGAAGGGGGGGGTGGCGTTGAGGCTGGTCTGGGCATGTTCAGGTGTCCAGGATAAGGCCGTGTTGAGGAGGGGGGCGGGGGGTGGGGGGGGGGGGGGGGTTGCATGGCCGGCGATGCAGGGTCGCAGGACTAGCCTGTGATTGAGCTCATGTGGAGATGCCGGCGTTGGACTGGGGTAAACACAGTAAGTTTAACAACACCAGGTTGAAGTCCAACAGGTTTATTTGGTAGCAAATGCCACTAGCTTTCGGAGCGCTGCCCCTTCGTCAGATGGAGTGGAGAAATGCCAGCGATCGTGAGGCTGGCAGTCAGGGGCCACTGCACATGTGCTGATCTCGGCACTGACAGATCGGCGCATGTGCAGTGGCCCGCTCAGCGCTATGCTGCTGGCCTCTCAGCGGGGATAGGCCCAGCCCACAGCTTTTGGGACTGATTCACACAAGTGCACTCTGCTGTGCACAGAATGTGGGCAATTCATTTTGAGACGCAAATTTTTAATGTCCTCATTATGTCTAAATTCTACTCTATTATCTATATTTCACTGAATTAAATCTAGATTCCTTCACACACCAGTCTTGTCTTTTATCTGATGGTAAATAAAGTGCTGCCCCTCACACTCTCTACTTTCATCTCAAAGGAAAAAACCCAACACAACCAAAGGTGAAGAAGTGACATCAGGGGAGGAGCCACAAGCCTCTGCCCTCTCGCCCTTTCTGAGGAGGAAGCTCTGGAATCACTGGACACTCACACGGGGAAAGCAACGAGAGACAGAGAGGCAGGATGGGAGGAGCCAGCTCCAGGTTGGTCAAGAAACTCCTCATATTGTGTCCCTTCAGTTCCAGCACAACCTGTCATTGCAATACATTCCCATTGCTCAGTGTCAGCACTTGTAATGAGAGTGTACTGAACAATGCTACAGCTCATCTAGCTCCATTAACCTCTCCTCTTCTTCAACCTTCAGCAGAGGAGCAGCTGCTCACTTTAAATTCTGATATCCGGACCTCCCTGAGACCTGCAATCAAATTCTCCAAATCCTGATTACCAACTATCTCCCTCACCCCAAAGTCCTCCCAATTCCCAATATCCAAATTAACCGCAACCCCTGAACTCCAACATTTCAAAAATCCAATAACGAACTCCTTCCCCATCCCAACAGCCAGTGCAATTACATATTCAACTTTCCCATGAACCCCCAATTTCAACACCCTTGTTTTGATACCCAACTCTCTCTCACTGTACAGGTCACCCCAAACTCAGAAATCCAAACCAATCCCTGATACCCATTTACCTCTGTACCCTATTATCCACTCAAACCCAAAAATCCAACTCCCCCCAAATCCAATATCTAATTTCTCTGTTTTCCAAAATTCGACTACATTGATCCCTGTTATCCAATTTTCCCTTTGACCCTATTGTCCAAATCATTCCCCAGACCCACCACATTCAACACCCCTGACATATGACACCTATTTCTCCATGAATCCCTCTATACAGAACGCTGATAATAAAATCTCCACAGCCCAGATATTTTGCTCCCCAGCCCCCAATATCCACTTACCCCCAAATCCACGATACCCACACTAAAATCCAATTTCTTCAGCACTTGACATATTTCTGCCCGACTAGAATGCTCTACTAAGCTCTGATATCACATTATCCCACTCTGATATTCTTGCCACCCAATCCCCTCAACACCAATCTGCAACTCTCCAGGTTCCCAACATTCAATTCTATCCCAACCCGTGATATCCAATTCCAGCACCTTCCAAACCCGCAACTTCTACCACCTGAAAAAACAAGGACAGCAGGTCCATGGGAATTCCATTACTTGCAAGTTTTTTCTCCTTACTTGGAATGTCATTCCTTCACTGCTGCTGGGTCAAAGTCCTGGAACTCCCTCCCGAACAGCACTGTGGGTATACCTATGCTACATGGGCTGCAGTGGTTGAAGAAGGCAGGTCACCACCACCTCTTCAAGGGCAATTAGGGATGGGCAATAAATGCTGGTCGAGGTAATAACAACCACTTTCCAGGAAAGAATATAAAAAACACTCTCCAATATCCAACACAATACCCAACTCACCTTTTGACACACCAGATATCCAAATCTCTCTTAATATCCACTGTCAAATTCCATCCCTAACTTGATACACTACACTCAGGCCTGAGATTTATCTCCCACAAAATCCATGATACCCTGATTCCCAATGTACAATTTTTGTGCTCCATATTGAATTTTGATATCCAAAATAGAAACAGCTCGGTAGTACCACCACAGACCATTGGCAGGTCCTAAAGGACATGGCTGCTAGACTGGGACTGAAGCTGGTGGTGAATGAACCAACAAGAGGGAAATCATACTTTGACTTCATCCTCAACAACCTGCCTGCTATAGATGCATCTGGCCATGGAAGTATGGCCATGGCCATGGAAAAACCGCACTAACCTCCTCAGAAGACAAACACAGGACACAGTGGACAGAGTACCCTTCATCGTCCAGTACTTCCCCGGAGCGGAGAAGCTATGGCATCTCCTCCGGAGCCTTCAACATGTCATCGATGAAGACGAACATCTCGCCAAGGCCATCCCCACACCCCCACTTCTTGCCTTCAAACAACCGCACAACCTCAAACAGACCATTGTCCGCAGCAAACTACCCAGCCTTCAGGAGAACAGTGACCACGACACCACACAACCCTGCCACAGCAACCTCTGCAAGACGTGCCGGATCATCGACACAGATGCCATCACCTCACGTGAGAACACCATCCACCAGGTACACGGTACATACTCTTGCAACTCGGCCAACGTTGACTACCTGATACACTGCAGGAAAGGATGTCCCGAGGCATGGAACATTGGGGAAACTATGCAGACGCTGCGACAACGGATGAATGACCACCGCTCGACAATCACCAGGCAAGACTGTTCTCTTCCTGTTGGGGAGCACTTCAGCGGTCACGGGCATTCGGCCTCTGATATTCGGGTAAGCGTTCTCCAAGGCGGCCTTCGCGACACACGACGGCGCAGAGTCGCTGAACAGAAACTGATAGCCAAGTTCCGCATACACGAGGACGGCCTAAACCGGGTTATTGGGTTCATGTCACACTATCTGTAGCCCCCACAGTTGCCTGGACCTGCAGAGTTTCACTGGCTGTCTTGTCTGGAGACAATACACATCTTTTTAGCCTGTCTTGATGCTCTCTCCACTCACGTTGTTTTGTTTCTTAAAGACTTGATCAGCTGTAAGTATTCGCATTCCAACCATTATTCATGTAAATTGAGTCTGTGTCTTTATATGCCCTGTTTGTGAACAGAATTCCCACTCACCTGAAGAATGGGCTTGGAGCTCCGAAAGCTTGTGTGGCTTTTGCTACCAAATAAACCTGTTGGACTTTAACCTCGTGTTGTTAAACTTCTTACATGGAAGTATCAGCAGAAGTGTCCACCACATTGTCACTCGCATCGGAAGTTCCTTTTCCTTGCCTTCGATCATCTTTTTGATTTGAAGTGTGATGCGCGACAATCAAGCACGAGGTACAAGGCTTCAGCGATTGAAGGCTTTTATTGACAAACAATGGAACTATCTAACACGAGTACACCAATCCAGACTGGAGGGGTCCCGCCTGAGCAGAGGGTCTTATACCTCTCCCCAGGAGGCGGGGCCCGACCGGGATGTGCCATAACAACATCCACCACAGGTATATTAATCCCACAGTGTAAACACCCTAACCCAACAACATTATAACAACCCCCACAGTGGCAACACCCTAACCCAACAGTAACATTGGCATAACCCCACAGTGGTAACCAACGATGGTTCACCACATTCACCCCTCCTTTAAAAACAAAGGCCGGCGGGGTGCGAAAACAGGTCACATATATACAAAATTCACAAGTCCAGACGGTCTGGAGGACCGCACCGTCGCTGTGATCTCCTCAACACCGGTTGCGACACCGGAGCAGGTGCTTGCGGTGGCGTTCTCTCCAAAACAGCGTCCGGCTGTCCCCTCGAGGACTCCCGGGCCGGTTGACCCTGGTGAGGCGGTGGTGCATGGGGATCCTGGAACCTTCTGTGGTGGCGCCGATCTCCGAGTCTCAGGCAAGCTGTACATGGGAGTATAACTGTTATTCACTGGTCCCGGTGCTGACCGCGCCACGTCTGGGGAAGAAAGAAGTGAAAGGGGGTTCGTGACAGGGGGTATAGGAGCGACAGGAGTTGCTACGTCCCCTGCGGGCGCCAGGTCTCGAATCGAGACCGTGTCCTCTCGCCCATCAGGATATGCCACATAGGCATACTGAGGGTTGGCGTGGAGGAGTTGGACCGGTTCGACCAAGGGGTCGGACTTGCGGGCCCTCACATGTCGCCGCAGAAGGACGGGTCCTGGGTACGTCAACCAGGCTGGTAAGGAGATCCCCGAGGACGACTTCCGAGGGAATGAGAACATCCTCTCGTGGGGAGTAGCATTGGTTGCCGTACACAGGAGGGAACGAATGGAATGAAGCGCATTTGGAAGGACCTCCTGCCAACGGGAGACTGGAAGGCCCCTGGACTTCAGCGCCAATAGGACAGCCTTCCAGACTGTAGCATTCTCCCTCTCCACCTGTCCGTTACCCCTAGGGTTGTAGCTTGTGGTTCTACTAGAGGCAATCCCGTATGAGAGCAGGAATTGCTTCAAGTCGTTACTCATGAACGACGAGCCCCTGTCGCTATGTATGTAGCAGGGGTACCCGAACAGGGTAAAAAGATCACTGAATGCCTTAATCACTGTGGCAGTCGACGTGTCCGCGCAGGGGACAACAAACGGGAACCGGGAGTATTCATCTATTATATTGAGAAAATAGACATTCCGGTCCGTTGAGGGAAGGGGGCCCTTAAAATCCACACTCAGCCTCTCGAAGGGGCGAGTGGCCTTGACCAATTGTGCCCGGTCCGGTCGATAAAAGTGCGGTTTGCATTCCGCGCAAATCCGACAGCTTCTCGTTACTGACCTGACATCCTCCACCGAGTAGGGCAGGTTGCGGGCTTTTATGAAGTGGTAGAGCCGAGTGACTCCAGGATGGCACAGGTCATTGTGGAGGGCCTTCAAGCGGTCCTCCTGCATGATAGCACATGTTCCGCGCGAGAGGGCATCCGAGGGCTCATTGAGCTTCCCTGGACGATACATAATATCGTAATTATAGGTGGAGAGCTCAATTCTCCACCGCAAGATCTTATCATTCTTGATCTTGCCCCTCTGCGTATTACTGAACATAAACGCCACGGATCGTTGATCCGTGATCAGGGTGAACCGCTTCCCCGCCAGGTAATGGCGCCAGTGTCTGATGGCCTCCACAATGGCCTGAGCCTCCTTCTCCACTGCTGAATGCCGAATTTCGGGACCTTGAAGGGTGCGGGAAAAAAACGCGATGGGCCTGCCTGCCTGGTTTAGTGTGGCGGCCAGGGCGAAATCCGATGCATCACTTTCCACCTGAAAAGGAATGGATTCATCCACCGCGTGCATCGTGGCTTTCGCAATGTCGCTTTTCAAAGCCTTGAAGGCCAATTGGGCCTCCGGCGTGAGTGGGAAGGTCGTGGACTTGATGAGCGGACGGGCTTTGTCCGCGTAGTTGGGGACCCACTGCGCATAATAAGAAAAGAAGCCGATGCATCTCCTCAGTGCTTTTGTGCTAGCGGGCAAGGGAAGTTCAGTAAGGGGGCGCATACGGTCTGGATCAGGTCCGATGACCCCGTTTTCCACCACGTATCCAAGGATAGCTAACCTGCGCGGACGGAATACACACTTCTCCCTGTTATAGGTCAGATTCAGGCGAGATGCAGTGCGCAGAAAGTTCTGGAGATTCGTGTCATGGTCCTGCTGGTCATGGCCGCAGATGGTGACGTTATCCAAGTACGGGAAGGTAGCCCGCAACCCGTTCTGGTCCACCATTCGGTCCATAGCACGCTGGAAGACCGAGACCCCATTGGTGACACCAAATGGAACCCTAAGAAACTGATATAGACGACCATCCGCCGCAAAAGCCGTGTATTGTCGGTCCTCTGGGCGGATGGGGAGTTGGTGGTAGGCAGACTTAAGGTCTATGGTGGAGAACACCCGGTACTGCGCAATCTGATTGACCATATCAGATATGTGCGGGAGAGGATACGCATCCAGCTGCGTATAACGGTTAATGGTCTGACTGTAGTCGATGACCATCCGGGGTTTGTTCCCGCTTTTAACCACCACGACCTGCGCTCTCCACGGACTAGCACTGCGCTGTATGATCCCTTCTTTGAGGAGCCGCTGAACCTCAGATCTGATAAAGATCCGGTCTTCAGCGCTGTAACGCCTACTTTTAGTAGCGATGGGCTTGCAGCCTGGTACCAGATTCTTAAATAAAGAAGGTGTGGTGATCTTTAGTGTGGAAAGATTGCATGCGGGGCGCTTTGGGCAATTTGGAGGCTGCGGCTGATTCCCTACTGCCAGTGAAGGGAGTGGCCCACCGTACTGTAGGATCACACTCTTCATGTGGACCATAAAGTTTAGTCCGAGGAGAATTGGCGCGCAAAGGTGCGGCAACACAAGGAGCCTGTATCGCTCGTAAATTGTGCCCTGCACCTCTAGGGTTACCATACAACGTCCTTGGATCGGTACAGACCGGGACCGTGATGCCATAGAAATTGTCTGTTTGGCAGGTAGAACCCGGAGTCCACACCTTTTTGCAGTGTCAGGGTGAATAAAACATTCGGCGCTCCCACTGTCAAACAGACAATACACAGTACGACCATTTACCTTGATGTTCATCATCGAACAGTCAAGCCTGTGATGCTTTGTCTGGTCCAGAGAGATCGACGCCACCGTTGGCCCCAGGGCGTCACTGCATGCAGCCGAGGTTGATACTGAGGACCCCTGCTGGTCGCTCCTGGTCGTCGTCGACCATGATGGCCACCCCCATGAATCGCACGTGGGTGAGGGCGCCAAGCGTAGCGACTCCTGGTGGTCATCCTCCTCCTCCGTCAGCCACGATGGCGCCGTCCTGGATTCGCACGTGGTCGGGCCTCGCGGGTACTGCGACGCTGAAGGAGATTGTCTCCGCTCTGGAGGGTCACAGGCTGCACTGCCGTTCTTGGGCTTCGACCTGCAGACTTTAGCATAGTGCCCCTTTTTACCGCACTGACTGCAGATCGCCGTTTTTGCTGGACACTGTTGCCGTGGATGCTTGGCTCCTCCGCAAAAATAGCATCGCTGGCCGCCTGGAGCTGCCGCCGTCGTCGGGTCGATATGGGAGCGCGAGCCCGTGGGGCGAGGAGGGATTTGTGCTTGCTCCTGCCACGTTGTCTCCAAGTGGTCTTCGGGGTACAGAGCCAAGCTTTTCGACGCTGCCTCCAGCATCTCGGCCATCTCCATCGCTTGGGTCAAGTTGAGGTTCCCTTTCTCCAATAGCTTAAGCCGGATGTACGAGGACCCTACCCCTGCTACGAACGCATCTCGGGCGAGGTCGTACATATACTGCTCGGCCGACACAGCTTTGCAGTCGCAGCCCCTGGCAAGCTGCAAGAGCTCATTGGCGTAGTCCTCCATGGTTTCGCCCGACTGCCGACGTCGTGTAGCGAGGAGGTAACGAGCGTGAATCTCGTTGGGTGGTCTCGTGTATCGTTTCTTCAAGAGCTCGATGGCCCTCGGGTAAGTGGTGGCCGCACGAATCGCAAGATAGACCGTGTCGCTTACCCTCGCGTGGAGGACCTGGAGTTTGTCGTCGTCTGTAGTAACTGCTGCAGAGGCCGCCAGGTAGTCCTCGAAACACTTCAGCCAGTGGTCGAAGGTGTTAGAGGCACCGACCGCACGTGGGTCCAGCGTCAGACGCTCTGGTTTCAGCATTTGCTCCATACTCTCTTTACTGTCGAGAGTTTTGTGTTTGTCAATAAAATTGATGCGCGACAATCAAGCACGAGGTACAAGGCTTCAGCGATTGAAGGCTTTTATTGACAAACAATGGAACTATCTAACACGAGTACACCAATCCAGACTGGAGGGGGCCCGCCTGAGCAGAGGGTCTTATACCTCTCCCCAGGAGGCGGGGCCCGACCGGGATGTGCCATAACAACATCCACCACAGGTATATTAATCCCACAGTGTAAACACCCGAACCCAACAACATTATAACAACCCCCACAGTGGCAACCCCCTGACCCAACAGTAACATTGGCATAACCCCACAGTGGTAACCAACGATGGTTCACCACAAAGTGCTGGTTCTTTTTTCTTCAATCTGCTCGAAGAAATGTTTTGTTCCAATTCTCATCATTAATCGTATGTTTAAGTTTAAAACGATGCAGATTTATTCACACATTGTTCAACATCCAAGATGGTAGAGACCCAAAAGCTCACGAATCTCTCTGCTTACATCACGACAGGTCACGTGACGTTATACCAGCAGAGATGCACTCATTTACATACATAACAGTGCCCTACAAAAGTTGCCATGCCTGTAACAAAGGTCAGCATTTGTTGTCTATAGATGTTTTATATTCTTGAAACAGTGAGAATGAGGAATTATAACAAACAATAGTTTATTCATTCGTTAAACAGCTACTCCATGCTTGTACTCTGCCCACACACCCAGAGAGAACTTCCACACTCCCAAAATGTGAACCTTTTTGTAGCCATGTCATCATGTGACCAGTTTACATCTTCCTCATTTAGTTGGGACAACCGGTAGGATGAGATACAACAGTGTACACAAATAGAAAGTGTGCACACAATCTTGTACATAAATATTAATGAGGTTAACAATGTTTAATTACTTACATATGATGAAGCATAGAAGAAGCTATTACAGCTAATGCACTGCTCATTGTGTCTCCTTCTCCTCCCCACCCATTGTAGAAAGATGAGATTTAAAGGATCGTTCTCGGTGGTAATATAGTCCTGAAACCTCATATTTGATTTCCTGAGTATGTTGTGATACCAGTTGGTGGTGTTGCAGTCTTTCTCAGGCTAGTGTCCTCAATGTGCATCACCTGGACCGTTCTGTCCCTGTGTTCTGTGGTGCAGGCCTCACTGTGTTGGCCTCTGGAAGAGTCTGCATGTCCACTGGTGTAGGGGGCCTGTGTTATAGGTCAGATGACTGAGGTGCTCTGTTATCTGTTGGTGCAGGTCTGATACCTGTAGGAGGTGATGGCAGTTGCATACGTAATGGGCACTGTCTGAGGCTACCATGTAACTCTTCAGTTGAGGGGCATTACTGTGTACCCCCACCAACTGGTCATGGCTATATACAGTCTAAATCCTGACTATTTGACCAGGTGTTTGAGGCCTGAGTCTGTGGGCATCTCGATCATAGTGCGAGTTGGTTCTCAGTCAATATTGCAGGTGTCTGCATGGGTTTCCTCTGGGTGCTCTGGTTTCCTCCCACAGTCCAAAAGACATGCTGGTTCGGTGCATTTGCCTTGCTAAATCTTCCCTCAGTATATCTGAACAGGTGCCGGAGTGTGGCGACTAGGTGGATTTCACAGTAACTTCATGGCAGTGTTAATGTAAGCCTACTTGTGACATTAATAAATAAACTAAAACTATTCCAGCTCTGGCCTATCCAATGTTCTGTAAAACTCCTACATTACCTCTTTGCTCTTATACACTATGCCACAACTGGTAAAAGCAAGTGTCTCATTTGCCTTCTTAATTGTCCCATTCATGCGTTCTGCCGACTTCAGGGATCTGTGAATAATTATCCCAAAAACCCTCTTCCTCGGAGCTTCCCAGTGTCTGTGATTCATTAAATATTCCCCCATCTTGTTTCTTCATCCAAAGTGCATCATCTTGCACTTATCAAGATTAAATGCCATCTGCCACTGCTCAGCCTATCTGACCAACCCATCTACATCTTTCATCTTCTATTAACCACCCTACCAATCTTGGTGCCATCCGCAAACTTGCTGAAAAATCCCTCACATTTTCATCTATATCATTTATGTATATAACAAACAATAAGGATCCCAGCACTGATCCTTACAGTGCACTACTGGACACCGGGATCCAGTCACTCAAACAGCCTTCTACCACCACTTCATGTATCTTTCAGTATCTGTGAATAAATTATTCCAGCTCTCCTGATTTAAAATCAAGAAGTTCTAACTGTGTTTTTCCTTTGGCCTTTAATTGAATTTGGAGAGATTATCCACAGTGTAACATATTCATTTTGTTCCACAGAAATCAAAAGGATCAGCCTTCCAGGTCTACGTACTTCAATCAGGAAGAGCTCAAAAAACTCAAGAGCAGTTATGATGAGGGTGGGCTGGAAATGACCGTACCCCTGATACAGGAGAAGTTAAAAGATTTGGACAATATTGAGCTAAACATCGCAGTGACAGGAAAATCAGGCGCAGGGAAATCCAGCTTCATCAATACGATGAGAGGACTTCAGAACAATGATGAGGGAGCAGCTAAAACTGGAACCACAGAAACCACAATGGAACCAGCCCCATACCCACATCCCAATCTACCTAAGGTTTGTTTCTGGGATCTACCAGGAATGGGAACATCAAATTTCCCAGCAAATGAATACCTGAAGAAAATGAACTTGAAGCAATATGATTTTTTTATCATTATCTCAGCCTGTCGATTCACAGAAAATGATGTAAAACTCACCAAAGGGATTAAACGGCTGGGGAAGAATTTCTATTTTGTTCGATCTACAATTGATATTGATCTCAATTCAGTGAGAAAGGAAGGGAAGAAACTCAATAAAGAGGAAGAAATGGAGAAGATCAGGAATGATTGTGTCAGTAACTTGGAAAAGGCAGGGATTTCATCACCCAATGTTTTCCTGGTATCAAACTTTGACATTAATGAGTTCGATTTTCAAAAATTAAACAAAACCCTTGCAGGTAACCTCAGTGATATAAAGAAACAAGCTTTCATGTTGTCGCTTCCAAACACAACGCTGGAGATTATAGAGAAGAAAAGAGCAGTGCTGAAGAAACAAGTCTGGATGTTGGCCACACTTTCCGGATTTGTGGGAGCAGTGCCAGTTCCAGGCCTGTCCTTTGCTTGTGACACTGGAATACTGATTCCAGCAATCATAGGATTCCGTCAATATTTGGGTCTGGATGATGCCTCTCTGCAAAGACTGGCCAACATGGCAGGAAAACCTGTGGAAGATCTGAAAGCCGTGGTGAAAACTCCCCTGGTGGGTGAAATAGATAAGACATTTGTGATAAAAATGTTTCTTGGTGGTACTTTTATTGCCATTTCAGCAGTTGAGATAGGTCTCGACTTTATCCCAGTCGTTGGCTCTATCTTTGGAGGAGCATCATCATTTGGTATGACCTACAAACTGCTGAATGATGTATTGAATGATCTTACAGAGAATGCACAGAGTGTGGTGAAAACTGCTTTTGAGACTGAAATAGTCTGCACTAAGACATCAGACCATTGAGCTCCTATCAATCATTCCAACTTCAAGGAAGAAAAAAAACTTTGAAGAATCTTCCACATCTTCAACTCAATTGTTCCACAGCCAATGAAATATTTCCAATGTGTAGATACTGTTGTAATGCAGGCAGATATGATTACCAGTTTGTGCACAGCAAGCCAGTCAATGTCTCTCCTCATTGACCCCCACCCCCAGCAGTCTGGACCACCCCTCCAACCCCGGCAGATCTTCCCCTCCCATCCCCCAGCAGCCCCGACCTATGCCCCTTTCCACCTGGATGGCCAGCCCCGATCACCCCCTTCGCGCCCTCTGCCATTGATCTCTATGCAGAGTGGCAACGGGACCCCCACACCTCCACCAATTGCTCCCCCAATAGGCTCCACCCTTTTGGGATTGCCTAGTGCGCAGTGCCAAGGTGCCCCTTGGGCATTGTCAGTTTGCCCCTTGGACAGTGCCAGGAGGCCAGGCTGGCAATGCCCATGGGGCAACTCCCGATCTCCTGAAGGGGCCTCCACTGCCCCCCTTTTACTCCAGTGGGATCAGCTGCCTGTTTCCTGTTAGTGGGAAGCAGTAGTAAACCCTGCTGGAGTGAATCACTCCAAGAGGGAGTGGGGGGGCGGTGGGGGGGGGGGGGGGGGGGCGGGGGTGCGCAGGAGAGGCTAGCAGGCCCAGCGACTTCAGTCCTGACCCTGCTCATGAAATTGAAATACGGATTTAAATATTTAAATCAGCTCCATGCCGATTTCTGGCGCTGAGCTGATTACTTTAAAAAAAACACATTTGAAAGACATACGGAGGCCATTAAACGGCCCATTGTGCCACAAGAGCAGTGCAGCAGGCTGGGAGAATCACCCCCTTTATGTCCACTTGAGCAGATGAGGCCATGTTTAATGTCTCATTTCATAAATGCAATAAGATCACGACTGATCTGAACGTGGCCTCAACTCCGCATTCCCTCCTACGCCTGGTAATTTTTGATTCCCTTGTTCATCACAAATCTGTCTGCTTCTGCTGTAATATTTTTCAATGGCCCGGCCTCCACTGGGAAGGGTGGCATGGTGGTACAATGGTTAGCACTGCTGCCTCACAGTGCCAGGAACCCAGGTTCAATTTGACCCTCAGGTGACTGTGTGGAGTTTGCACGTTCTCCCTGTGTCTGCCTGGGTTTTCTCCGGGTGCTCCGGTTTCCTGCCACAATCCAAAAATGTCCAGGTTAAGTGAATTGGCCATGTTAAATTGCCCCTTAGTGTCAGGGTGAGTAGTGTGGTGAATACATGGAGTTACGGGGATAGTACTTGGGTGGGGTTGCAGTCTGTGCCAAATGGCCTACTCCTGCACTGTAATCTATGAAGAGAGATACAAAGACTCATGATCCTCTCAGAGAAAACATTATTCCTCACCTTCATCGTAAATGGGAGATCCCCTATTTTTCAACTGCCTCCTAGACAAGTGAAAATATCCACCCATCATCCGCCCAGGATCTTATGTTTCAATAAGATCACCCCTCAACTTTCTAAATTCTAATGGATAACCCCACCTCCCCGATTCAAGAAATGAATGGAGTGAACCTTCTCTGAACTTCTTCTAACACATTTTTAAAGGAGACCAAAACTGTGCACAGTGCACCAGATGTGATCTCACCACGCCTTACACAACTGTAATGAAACTTCCCTAAACTAATGTATTATTTACCTTTTTGATGTAAAGTCACTATGTAACTCTTTCTTTTTTTATATTAATTAATGTTGACCAGTTGTGGTGCAACCCTGTGTGTGGAGTCTGTCTCAAGTTGGTAATGTGGGACATCGAAAGATCATAGAAAGAAGATATCTGAAGAAGAATACTGTGGTCTTTAGATGCAATGCATGATGATCAATTTAGTGAAATCCAGACTTGCCTGAATTAGCGAAGTCTGCAAAATTAATTAAATTGCAGGAGAACTGGCCATGAACTGCGTGAGAGGGAGGCACCTTTTGTGTTCATTAGAGGTAGTAAATATATCGCTTTGTACCAGCCTAGGGGTTGATAAGAATGTTGAGAAAAAAAATGGAGTCAAGCTGGTTCAATCCCTTCAAGAATGAGCTTGTGAGAGGGAAAAAGGGAAAAGACAATGGTAGAGATTTTCCCAAAAAAACTAAGTGCTCAATGGGTGGGTAAATGCGAGATTTTCCTGCCCATTTTTTGGATGCACTAAGATGAATTTCTGGCACTCTGTGCTTCACAGAATCTCTGGGGGATTCATGGTGGTAGGTTGGGTGTGGCCTAATCCCACATACTGAGTGGACCATTGAGCATGCACCGAATTCTCAGTGGGGTGATCGACAAATGTGCACTGCGCACCCCCCCCATTGCCAGCTTCCCGATTGCTGGTCACCTGATGGCTTCCCAAACCTCCATATCCCCGATCTTTCCCCTCCCCATGGCCAGCCTGACCCCTCCCCCCATGGCCAGCCCTGATCGCCCCACTTCCCTCCCACCGATTGCTGTGCAGAGTGGGAGCAGTTCTCCCTCACCACCAGCACCAACTGGCTCGCCACAGAATGTCCCGCCTCCTCAGCCTCCGCCCCATTAGCCCTGTCCAGTGTCCAGTGGGCAGAGCCAGAGTGCCCGGTGGGCAGTGCCAGTGTGCCATTCTGGCACTGCCAAAGGTTGCAGCCCCCCTGATCCCCTACCTCCCCTCAGTGGCCTCTGCTCCCACCAACGAGGCCATGACGCCTGGTCCTCGTTTCTGGGGACAAGCTTTAATCCTCACTTGTGGCAACATCTCCAAGTGGGTTGTAAGACATTAATGAGCCCTGATGACACAGTGCCAGAAGCTAATGATATTGAAATGTCAATTTCCATATGGTAATTAATCTCTTGCTGTTTCCTGACTCGAGGATGGTTACGCCATAAAACAAATGGCCCAGGATAGTCACAACTGGCTGAACGTCTGCCACAAATCCCATTGCGGCCCTCCTGCTGACATTTCTGGTCAAGGGACCCTAAATAGCAATTTAGTCAATCTTTGCCACAGACAGCTGACGTACATCCACTATCCAACACTGCATATTTAAAATAGTCTATCATCAGCAAACTCATTATTGGGCTCAAATTTTCAGTGACCAAAACAATGACTTCATAGTCCTTGTCCTCATCACTGTCAGTTTCTTCATATTCTGTTTCATGAGTGGCTTCAAAGACAAGGGCCGTGATTCTTCTGAAAATGCTGAATTGGTGGGAGAACTGTTCTAAATCCTGACTGTTTTCTCAGTTCAGCTTCTCACATGAATCTCCGCACTCTGTGCACTGCAGAGGGCCCAGTCGTGAATATCATTAAACGTTTCGGTGGGGGGGGAGGGGGGGCGGGGGGGGGGAAGGGGTGCAATTTGTGCCAAAGAGCCTGAAATCGGCAGGATGAGCAGGAACCCGCGCATGTGCACATCGCTGGGAGATCGCAGAAAAGACTTCCCAGCATCCGGATCACTGCCATCCAGATCCCACAGACATCGCTGGCCTCATCGCTGGCCCCCACATACCCCCGACAGAAACATCGGTGGCCTCACTGCTGCCCATCGTCTCCCCCCAAAGAACAAAGAACAATACAGCACAGGAACAGGCCCTTCGGCCCTCCAAGCCCACGCCGCTCCCCGGTCCAGGATTGAATCCTGAATCCAGGATCCCCGCCCAATTTTCCAGCCTATCTACATACCAATATCCTATCCACCGAGCTGTCCCTCACAGCTACGATGCTTTGTTCATTACAACCTATTAACTCACCCCCACCCCCCCATTCCAGACCATGTGATCCCCAGGGAGAGGCGAAAACCCAGAGTGAAAAACCCCAGGGCCAATATGGGGAAAAAAAAAATCTGGGAAATTCCTCTCCGACCCCCTGAGGCGATCGAAACGAGTCCAGGAGATCACAATGGCCCTGATCGGAAAATGCTTCCCAACCCTAGTCATTTCCACTTCCATGAACACCATATGAATTCCCTGCCCCCGAGACAGGTTCCCAACTATCCGCAGTCTCGCTCTGTACTGGCACCAGCAAGATGATCATAGAATGAAGCCTTGAAACGAGAAACAAGGAACAATTAGCCCGCGCCGCTCCCTGGTCCAAACTAGACCACTCTTTTGTATCCCTCCATTCCCACTCCGGTCATATAGCTGTCTAGATAAGTCTTAAACGTTCCCAGTGTGTCCGCCTCCACCACCTTGCCCGGCAACACATTCCAGGCCCCCACGACCCTCTGTGTGAAATATGTCCTTCTGATATCTGTGTTAAACCTCCCCCCCTTCAAAGAACAAAGAACAAAGAACAGTCCAGCACAGGAAACAGGCCTTCGGCCCTCCAAGCCTGTGCCGCTCCTTGGTCCAACTAGACCAATCGTTTGTATCCCTCCATTCCCAGGCTGCTCATGTGACCATCCAGGTAAGTCTTAAACGATGTCAGCGTGCCTGCCTCCACCACCCTACTTGGCAGCGCATTCCAGGCTCCCACCACCCTCTGTGTAAAAAACGTCCCTCTGATGTCTGAGTTATACTTCGCCCCTCTCAGCTTGAGCCCGTGACCCCTCGTGATCGTTACCTCCGACCTGGGAAAAAGCTTCCCACTGTTCACCCTATCTATACCCTTCATAATCTTGTATACCTCTATTAGATCTCCCCTCATTCTCCGTCTTTCCAAGGAGAACAACCCCAGTCTACCCAATCTCTCCTCATAGCTAAGACCCTCCATACCAGGCAACATCCTGGTAAACCTTCTCTGCACTCTCTCCAATGCCTCCACGTCCTTCTGGTAGTGCGGCGACCAGAACTGGACGCAGTACTCCAAATGCGGCCTAACCAGCGTTCTATACAGCTGCATCATCAGACTCCAGCTTTTATACTCTATACCCCTTCCTATAAAGGCAAGCATACCATATGCCTTCTTCACCACCTTCTCCACCTGTGTTGCCACCTTCAAGGATTTGTGGACTTGCACACCTAGGTCCCTCTGTGTTTCTATACTCCTGATGACTCTGCCATTTATTGCATAACTCCTCCCTACATTATTTCTTCCAAAATGCATCACTTCGCATTTATCCGGATTAAATTCCATCTGCCACCTCTCCGCCCAATTTTCCAGCCTATCTATATTCTGCTGTATTGCCCGACAATGCTCTTCGCTATCCGCAATTCCAGCCATCTTTGTGTCATCCGCAAACTTGCTGATTACACCAGTTACACCTTCTTCCAAATCATTTATATATATCACAAATAGCAGAGGTCCCAGTCCAGAGCCCTGCGGAACACCACTGGTCACAGACCTCCAGCCGGAAAAAGACCCTTCGACCACTACCCTCTGTCTCCTATGGCCAAGCCAGTTCTCCACCCATCTAGCCACTTCTCCTTGTATCCCATGAGCCTTAACCTTCTTAACCAATCTGCCATGTGGGACTTTGTCAAATGCCTTACTGAAATCCATATAGACGACATCCACGGCCCTTCCTTCATCAACCGTTTTTGTCACTTCCTCAAAAAACTCCACCAAATTTGTAAGGCACGACCTCCCTCTTACAAAACCATGCTGTCTGTCACTAATGAGATTGTTCCGTTCTAAATGCACATACATCCTGTCTCTAAGAATCCTCTCCAACAACTTCCCTACCACGGACGTCAAGCTCACCGGCCTATAATTTCCTGGGTTATCCCTGCTACCCTTCTTAAACAACAGGACCACATTCGCTATCCTCCAATCCTCAGGGACCTCACCCGTGTCCAAAGAAGCGACAAAGATTTCTGTCAGAGGCCCAGCAATTTCCTCTCTCGTCTCCCTGAGCAGTCGAGGATAGATGCCATCAGGCCCTGGGGCTTTGTCAGTTTTAATGTTCCCTAAAAAACCTAACACTTCCTCTCTCGTAATGGAGATTTTCTCTAACGGGTCAACACCTCCCTCCGAGACACTCCCGGTTAACACGCCCCTCTCCTTCGTGAATACCGATGCAAAGTATTCATTTAGGATCTCCCCTATTCCCTTGGGTTCTAAGCATAATTCCCCTCCTTTGTCCCTAAGAGGTCCGATTTTCTCCCTGACAACTCTTTTGTTCCTAACGTATGAATAGAATGCCTTAGGATTCTCCTTAATCCTGCCTGCCAAGAACATCTCGTGCCCTCTTTTTGCCCTTCTAACTCCCCGTTTGAGATCTTTCCTACTCTCTCTGTATTCCTCCAGAGCTCCATCTGTTTTCAGTTGCCTGGACTTAACGTACGCCTCCCTTTTCATTTTAATCAGATCCTCAATTTCCCTGGTTATCCACGGCTCTCGAATCCTACCTTTCCTATCTTTCCTTTTTACAGGCACATGCCTATCCTGCAGCCTTATCAATAGTTCCTTAAAAGACTCCCACATGCCAGACGCGGACTTACCCTCGAACATCCTCTCCCAATCAACATCCACCAATTCCTGCCTAATCCGGCTATAGTCAGCCTTCCCCCAATTTAGCACCCTGCCCGTAGGACAGCACTCATCCTTGTCCATTACTATCCTAAAGTTAACAGAGTTGTGGTCACTATTTGCCACATGTTCCCCTACCGAAACTTTGACGACCTGACTCTTGCAATCTATTCTGATACACAAAATTTGGTTAATTGTTTAAATTTGGCTATGACGCAGGAAACCATCTCAGATGAGAATTGTAATCTTACACTGCAATGAAGTTACTGCGAAATTCCCGTAGTCGCCACACTCCGGCACCTATTTAGGTCAATGCACCTAACCAGCAGGTCTTTCAGAATGTGGGAGGAAACTGAACACCCGAAGGAAACACACGCAGACACAGGGAGAACGTGCAAACTCTATACAGATACTGACACGAGCCGGGAATTGAACCCGGGTCCCTGGCGCTGTGAAGCAGCAGTGCTAACCACTGTGCTACCATGCCATGACGTGGTCACACTGCAAGTTCAGTCTCCATAGGCAGGAAGGGAACGGGTGACCACCAAACAGAGCAAGAGGCCTGGGCAGGCAGTGCAGAATCTCCTGTGTCTATTCCCCTGCATAACAGATATGCTGTTATGGATACTGTTGAGGTGAAGGACCTCTCAGGGCAAAACAGCAACAGCCAAATTCATTGTGCCATGGTTGGTTCTGTTGCAGAAGGGAGGCATAAAAATTGTGAGAATGCAATAGTTACAGGGCATTCTACTGTAAGAGGGATAGATCAGCATTTCTGTGCCATAAATGAGACCCTAGGATGGTATGATGCCGCCCTGGTGCAAAGATCAACGATGTCTCAGAGCAGCTGCAGGGCATTTGAAGGGGGAGGGTGAACAGCCAGTGGTTGTGGTACACATTGATACAAATGACATAGGTTAAAAAAGGAATGAAGTCCTAAAAGCAAAATATAGGAAGCTAGGAAACAAGCTAAGTAGGACCTCAAAGCTAGTCATCTCAGGATTACTACCAGTCCCACGTGCTGGTCAGAGTAGAAACAGCAAGATATGCCGGATGAATATGGGGAGGGTTTCAGATTCCTGGGACATTGAGACCGGCTCTGGGGGAGATGGGACCTGTACAAACTGGACGGGTTACACCTGGGCAGGATCAGGACTGATGTCCTTCGGGTGTGGGATGGAGGGATGGGGGGACACTTGCTGGAGTGGTTGGGGAGGAAAGAACATATTATGGCAGGGGGATGGGAACCAATGTAAGGATTCAGAGCAGGGGAAATCAAGAACCAGAGGTAAAAAACAGCAAGAAAAAGCAATAGACCTGAGTTCAAAATTCAGCAAAAGAGGACTAAGGGATTGTTTAAAAGAATGAAAGTAAGTTAGTGGGGAACATAAAAACTGACTGTAAAAGTTTCTACAGGTATGTAAAGGGAAAAAGATTGACAAAAATGAATGTAGGTTCCTTACAGTCAGAAATAGGAGAATTCATAATGGGAAATAAAGAAATGGCTAAGGAATTAAATTTGTACTTTGCTTCAGTTGTCACAAAGGAAGATATGAACAATGTGCCCGAAGTTCTGAGAGCAACAAGTTTTAGTGACGAGCTGAAGGAAGTAAGTATTAATAGAGAAATGGTTTTTGGGAAAATTGATGGGATTGAAGATGAATAAATCTCCAGGGCCTGATAAACTTCATTCCAATGTACTTAAGGAAGTGGCCCTAGAAATAGTAGATCTATTGGTGGTCATTTTCCAAAATTCTTTGGACTCTGGTCTGGTTACTACAAATTGGAGGGTAGCTATTCAAAAAGGGAGGATTTTGACAAGGGCACACGTAACAGACTACTATGTAAAGTTAAAGCAGATGGGATTCCAAACAATGTCTTGAGATGGATAGAATGCTGGTTAGCAGATAGGAAGCAAAGATTTGGCATAAATGGGTATTTTTCTGCTTGGCAGTACGAGTGGAGTTCCGCAGGGATCTGTGCTCGGACCCCAACTATTCACATTACATATTAATGATTTGGAAGAGGGAACTGAATGTATTATCTCCAAATTTTCAGATGATACAAAGCTGGATGGGAGTGTGAGCTATGAGGAGGGTGCAGAGATGCTTCAGCATGATTTGGACAGGCTGAGTGATATGCATGGCAGATGCAGTATAATGTGAATAAACATGAGGTTATCGACTTTGGTAGAAATATTAGGAATAGAGATTCTTTTTTGAATGGGTGTAAGTTGAGAGAGGTGGATATTCAGTTGGTCCCTGGTATCTTTGTGCAGCAGTTGCTAAAAGTAAGCATGCAGGTACAACAGGCAGCAAAGAAGGCAAATGGTATGCAGAGGTTTTGAATATAGGTATAAAAATGTTTTTTACTGCAATTGTATAGGGTGTTAGTGAGGCTACACCTGGAGTACTATGTGCAGTTTTTGTCTCCTTATCTAAGGAAGGATGCCCTTGCTGTAGAGGGAGTGCAGCAAAGGTTTACCAGGCTGATTCCTTGAATGGAAGATCTGTCATATGAGGACAGACTAAATCACTTTGGGTTGTGCTCATTGGAGTTTAAAAGAGGGAGAGGAGATTCCATGGAAGCTTATAAAATGCTAACAGCATTAAACAGTGTGGTTTCAGAAATAATGTTCCCAAGAGTGGGGGTGCCCAGAACGAGGGGTCATAGTTTGAAGATAGGGGTAAACCATTTAGGACTGAGGTGATGAGAAATTTCTTCACCCAGAGAGTGGTGAATCTGTGGAATTCATTCCCACAGAAAGTAGTTGAGGCCAAAACATTGTGTGATTTCAAGAAGAGATTAGATATAGCTCTTGGGGCTAAAGGGGTCAAGAGATGTTATTTAATATTATTATTCATTCGTGTCACAAGTCGGCTTACATTAACACTACAATGAAGTTACTGTGAAAATTCCCTAGTTGCCACTCTCCAGTGACTGTTCAGATACACTGAAGGAGAATTTAGCATGGCCAATGCACCTAACCAGCACGTCTTTCAGGCTATGGAAGGAAACCAGAGCACCCGGAGGAAGCCCACACCGACACAGGCAGAACGTGCAGACTCCACGCAGACAGTGGCCCAAACCGGGTTTACAGTAACTTCATTGCAGTGTTAATGTAAGCCTTACTGTGACACTAATAAATGAATTTTAAACTTTAAATAAATCTTGGTCACTGGTGCTATGAGGCAGCAGTGCTAACCATTGTGCCACCGTGCCACCCATTCCATTGCGCCGCTCATATGGGATATGGGGGGATCAGGATATTGAATTTGATGATCCGCCATGATCAAAATGCATGATGGAGTTGGCTTGAAGGGTCATTGGTGCATTGGCCTATTCCTGCATCTACTTTCTCTGTTTCTATCAGTACTTCTCACCACGGTTTTACATCCAAACAAGAATTACAGAGAGTTTCCTTTGTAAATTTGGGCTATCCACTCAACATCTCAATGCTGATGTTTATATTCCAAGTGAACCTTCTCCCACCTTCCTTCATCCTTTCCTAATTTACAATTCTAGCTTCCATTTCAATATATGATCAATAAACTTTGTAAATATTTTTGCAACTTCTTCAGTGCCTCGATATATGTAAATAATATGGTGACCAGAACTATACACAGTTCTGTGGTCCAACCAGAGATTGAGAACATAATGTTTTGATTCTATCCTTCTAGAAATGTACCTCAGTGCTTGGTTTGAATTTTTATATCTTTGTTCATCTTCTGCTACTGTGCGTAATTTGTGAATTATATTCTTTCCCTCCCAATGCCCCCCTGCTTGATTTAGATTTTTATTTTCAAAGTACGATTTGACTTCCTCTTTCTTCCTTCCAAAAGGTACAACCTCACACTCGTGTACATTTTAATTCATTTGCCAAATATATTTCCATTCTGCAAGTTTACTAACGGTTTCCTGTATTTTGTTACATTTTCCTCAGCAATATACATAGTTATTCAGCTACTTTACACCTAATTCCTGAGTCCAAATCATTATTGTAAATCATTAACAGTGGGAGTTCCAGCATCAATTCCTGTGTGCAGTCAATGGCCTGCTGCACAAACCAAAATCATGTAATGTGAGCAAACGTTTAATGGTATCTTTTACGGGTAATGGGATGATGCTATCTCACTGTTTACACAGACCTCTCAGTGTTGTGAGATGTTCCTTTTATCTTAAACAGCAGCCTGGATGGAGCCAAATGCACACAGGTTAAGAGTCACAGACACCTTGACAGCTACAGGCAATGTGATTATTGCTCAGTTTTGAGGTTGGATTTGTGACTGCAGTAGTGGCAGATTTCAGTCATGAATCTTTAGTGAATTGAACGTACCTCAAGCATTGAGGTAGCTCCCTGAAGAGCATCAATGGACATAGTTGCTGGATAAGAGCTTTGTCCCCTCCTCCTCCTGCTTTGAGCAGCTTGCCCTGCTCCAGGTGACCTTTATAGATTCTCCCAGCCACGCTCAACTCCCAGAAGAAGGCCTACCAAGCTTCCCATGTTTAGACGCAATTTGTTTAAGCCCAATCTTTTAACTGACATTAAATTACTCCAGCTCCAGCCAGATCATTTCTTGCAGATGATTCAAAATTTATGTAACAAGAACACAAGAAATAAGAGCATTAGTAGATCACACTCTCCATTATGTTTGCTCTGCCATTTAATAGGACCATGACTGATCTGGGACTTTAACTCCATTTTCCTACCCACTACCCGTATCCCTTAATTCCATAAGAAGCCAAAAATCTGTTCATTCCATCCATAAATGTATTCAACAATGGAATTTCCTAACCCAATGAGGTACTGATTTCCAAAGATTCAGAACCTTTCAAGTGAAGAAATTTATTTTCATTTCAGTTCTAAATGATTGGTCCCTCATCCTGAGACTTTGCCCCGAGTTTTACATTCACTGACCAATGGAAACAATCTTTCAGAATCCCCCTTTCAGAATTTTGTACTTTTCAATGCGATTACCTCTCATTCTTCTAAATTCAAGAGAATATAAATCTATTTCGCTCAGCCTTTCATCAGCATCAAAACAAGAACAGTAAGAGATGGAAAGAATGATTCCACAAACAGAGAAAAAACAGAGAGAAAATGGAAAAGGTGGATTTATAGCAAAGTAAGATGTGACTTTTTAAAAAATCTCTCTAAAAACTTCAAACCTGAAGTTAATTTTTGGTGCCAGAAAATAAAGAAGTGAGATGAAGATTAATACAAATTTGAGAGTTGCGTGATTTGTCAGAATACACAGGGAAGTGGTTACACAATCCACATGATAGATTTTCATTTCAATATCAACACACATTCTATTCATGTTATAATAAAAAATAAGGAGCTATAATTCCTATTTGGTTCCAACAAAAGGACAGTTCAGCATTCCAATATTCACACTGTCTGTGTTGTCCATAAAAACCGTAGAATCTCTACAGTACAGAAGAAGGCCATCTGGCCCTTTGAATGAAAACTGACCCTCCGAAAAAGAATCCCACCCTGTTCCAACTCCACCCACCCCATCACCCACTGCCCTATTTCCATAACGCCACACATTTACTTGTGCTCATCCACCTAACATGCACACTAATAGACAATTTAATATGGGCAGTCCATCTAACCTGCATATGGACTATGGGAGGAGACCAGAGCACATGGAGGAAACCTACACAGACAAGGGCCTCTCCTCTACTACTTCCTGTGTTAAACTCTTGCCTTCCTGATGGTTTCTGTTTCTCTCTGCTTCTCACTGTTCAGTTCTCCTGTCTTCTTAAAACAACAGGGACTTTTATATTTGCCTGTTTTAATGGGCCCTGGCTTCCTTTTGTCTGACTCTCTACACTAGCCTGAACCCTCCGCACTGCAATTTCTCTGAGGATGCCTGAGTTGGAACGTTGGGTGTGAAATGTGCAGCTGTATTTCAGTGTAAGTTAAAAGGAGAAGAGTGACGATCCAATGTAATTGCAATTCCTTGGAATTTCAGACCAATAAAGATGGTGATCACTTTTCATGTAAGCTTGTCGGAATATACTTATCAGAGAAAACAAGATTAAAAGTGACTTTTTCACAGGAATCGTTCCTATAGACAAATGTTCAGAAACAAGAAAACAACAATTTCCACTTCCCCCTCCATTCCTTTCAGTTTTAATTTACTCCTTTCCTCTTCTTTTCATTGTCATTGTTTTGCTCTATTCTGTTAGGAATCATGATCTCCTTTCCCTCTGCTCTTCACTTTCCCTTCTTGCCCACATCCTGCCAGTCTCCATGTCTCAGTTTTCTTCTGTTCCGCTTCTATTAGAGAGTGACACTGTGTGCTATAGATGGGACTAAAACACTGTGTGTTTTAGAACATAGAACATAGAACATTACAGCGCAGTACAGGCCCTTCGGCCCTCGATGTTGCGCCGACCAGTGGAACCAATCTAAAGCCCATCTAACCTACACTATTCCAATATCATCCATATGTTTATCCAATAACCATTTGAATGCTCTTAATGTTGACGAGTCCACTACTGCTGCAGGCAGGGCATTCCACTCCCTTACTACTCTCTGAGTAAAGAATCTACCTCTAACATCTGTCCTATATCTCTCACCCCTCAATTTAAAGCTATGTCACCTCGTGCTAGCCATCACCATCCGAGGAAAAAGGCTGAAACTATCCACCCTATCTAATCCTCTGATCATCTTGTATGCCTCTATTAAGTCACCTCTTAACCTTCTTCTCTCGAACGAAAACAACTTCAAGCCCCTCAGCCTTTCCTCATACAATTTTCCCACTGATGCGCGATTAATTCACTCGGGAGGCTAGGACGTACCCGGAAATAAAGGCTTTTATTCACAACAAGAATAGAGCATACTGCTTAACAATACTATCCCAGACTAAGGGCCACTAGGAAGTAGCAGTGACCTTTATACTCCTGTAAGAAGGTGGAGCCAAACGGAGTGTACCACAGAACAATGCGAACAGGTGGAACACCCCAACCCTAACCCCAACAGTAACAAGAGTAACATATGTACAAGTACCCATAGTGGTAACCATCTATGGTTCACCACACCCACCATACCAGGCAACATCCTGGTAAATCTCCTCTGCACCCTTTCCAACACTTCCACATCTTTACTATAATACGGCGACCAGAACTGTACGCAATACTCCAAATGCGGCCACACCAGAGTTTTGCACAGTTGCAGCATGACCTCCTGGCTCCGAAACTCAATCCCTCCACCAATAAAAGCTAACGCACCGTACGCCTTCTTAACAACCCTATCAACCTGGGTGCCAACTTTCAGGGATCTATGCACATGGACACCCAGGTCCCTCTGTTCATCCACACTACCAAGTATCTTACCATTAGCCCAGTACTCTGTATTCCTGTTACTCCTTCCAAAGTGAATTACCTCACACTTTTCCGCTTTAAACTCCATTTGCCACCTCTCAGCCCAGCTCTGCAGCTTATCTATGTCCCTCTGTAACCTGCCACTTCCCTCCGCACTGTCCACAACTCCACCGACTTTAGTGTCATCCGCAAATTTACTAATCCATCCTTCCACGCCCTCATCCAGGCGTGGAACTATTCTCCTCTGAGGAATTCCTGCCCCATACAATTCTCTAGTTACCACTGACTTCATGCCATATCTCCCACATTAAGATAATGGAACAACTCTTTAAACCATTTCCCATCCTATGACATGACAACTCTATCCCCCTCTATGAAAGAGTTAATCCTTCCTCTGCCTTTTACTTGGATTCCAACAAACAGTACTCTTTCAAATTCCAGTTCCTTTTGTACCTTTGACTTCAATCTACCTGGGACCTTTCATTTCATTCCCTGGTTTCTAGGGTTCCTGTCTTTAATTTCTGGGACTTACTTTCTGCCCATTACTCCATTGTTCTGCTTTTGCTTCTGTTACTGGTGGAGCTGTGAGAGCTGCCATCTCTCACTCCCTCACTCTAACTGCCTTGGCTCTAGTTCAAACTAAACTCAAGAGACTTTCTAACTTAAAGGTGGATTCTTTTTACTCGGCAACAGTTCAGTCCTTCTCTAAGCTCTCTTTGCTTTTTATATTGTAAAGTCTCGAAGCACAATACAGACACAAAATTCAATTTGAAATTAAATCCAAACCTCCATACATGCAAATACCATTTTTTAGCATGAATCCAACTGAGGTTTTAACCCTTTCTTACACTGAAACACTGCTTCCTGACATTTATATATAGAATAGTGGACCAAAAGGAGCCAAATGCACATAGGTTAAGAGCCATAGCCACCTTGACAGCCACAGGCAATGCTCTGTTTTGAGTTTGGAATTGTGACTGTGGTAATTACAGATTTCAATCACAAACCTTTAAGTGAGGTGAAGATATGTTGAGCAATGGTCTGCACTGAAGTAACGCTCTGAAGACCACTGGTGCATATTATCCCCTGATAAGAACCCTCACCACCTCCTCTTCCTCCTCCCTCTCCTCACACCTTGATTCATGTGACCTCTGTTTATGCTCCCAATCATGTTCAATTCCCAGAGGAAGGCTGACCAAGCTCCCATATTTGGAAGCAATTTGTTTAAGCACAATTGTTTAAGCGGCCATAAAGTACATCAGCTCCAGCCAGGCCACTCCCTGAAGGCTACTCAAAATTTATGCAACAATAATATAAGAAATAGAAGCAAGAGTAAACCACATGTTCCTTGAGATTGCTCCACCATTCAATACGACCACGGCTGATCTAGGGCTCCAACTCTCATTTCCCTTCCACTCCACATATCCCTTAATTCCCTCAGAGAATAAAAATCTGTCTATCCCAGCCTTAAATGTGTTCAAGAATGGAGCATCCACAACTCACTGGGGTCGAGGATTTTAAACATTCACTATCCTTTGGATAGTCAGAAGCTTTTTCCCAGGGTGGAAGAGTCAATTAATAGGAGGCATAGGTTTAAGGTGCGATGGGCAAGGTTTAAAGGAGATGTACGTGGCAAGCTTTTTACAGAGAGGGTGGTGGGTGCCTGGAACTCGTTGCCGGGGAAGGTAGTGGAAGCAGATACAATAGTGACTGTTAAGGAGTGTCTTGACAAATACATGAATAGGATGGGAATGGAGGGATATGGTCCCCGGAAGCGTAGGGGGTTTTAATTCAGTCGGGCAGCATGGTCGGTGCAGGCTTGGAGGGCCGATAGGCCTGTTCCTGTGCTGTAATTTTCTTTGTTCTTTGTTCTTTGAGTGAAATAATTTCTCCTCATCTTAGTCTTAAATAATCAACTCCTTATCCTGCATCTGTGCCCGGAGTTTTGGATTCCCTGACCAGCAGAAATAATCTCTCAGTGTTCTCCTTTCAGAATGTTATACATTTCAATGTGATTGCCTCTTGCTCCTCTAAATTCCAGCGAATATAAACCTTATTTACTAACTCTCTCTTCACAGGACAACCTCTCATCCCAGGACCCATCTTGTAAACCTTCATCGTACTGCTGATAATGCAAGTATATATTTTTTGAAATGTGGGGACCTAAACTGCATTTGATATTCCAGATGTGTTCTCCCCAAAAACCTGTACAACCGTAGCAAGGTTTATTTATTCCTGAATTTCTATCCCCTTGCTATAAAGACAACATGGTATTTGCCTTTCTAATTTCTTGCTGCACTTGTGTGCTAACTTTGTGTGCTCCTTGTATGAGCACATCCAAGTCCCCCTGAATATCAACACGTGCAAGTCTCCCACCATTTAAAAAAATGCTTTTCTATTCTTAGAAACAAAATAAATGACTTCACAATTCTCCACATGATACACATTCTGATAACTTGTTGCCCAGTCACTTCTTTGCATCCTCTCTGTGACCATGCCCCCACCGCCCACCCCCCCGCCCACTAACACCACCCTCCCCCACCCCACACACAGCTTACCTTCCCACCTCTATTTGTATCATCACCTAAGTCATTAATATAGAATGTAAATAGCTGAGGCCCCAATACTAAACAATGCGGTACTCCACTATTCACAACTTGCCAACTTGATACAACCTCATTTACACCCACTCGCAGCTTTTTATCCATTATCCAAACCTCTATCAGTGCTAAAAGACTACCCCCGATTCCATGAGCTTTAATCTTGTCTATTAACATTTTGTGTATTATTTTATTGAGGAACCTTTGGAAATCCAGCTGTACGACATCGACAGGTTCCCCTTCATCTCCCCTAATCGTTATATCCTTAAAAATCCTTGATTTTTTTTCCAATAGGATTTCCCTTTAGTAAAACAATGTAGTTTTGCTTTAATTATACAATGCCTTTCAAAGGCCATTGTTAAAACTTACTTCATAATATATCCTAGCATTTTCCCAACACTAATATGAGGATAACTCTCCTGTAGATCATTGTTTTCTTTTCTGAACTCTGTTCTGACCTCAGCTTGGTTGTGCTGCTGCACTCCAAGTTTTTGTTATTTCAAAATATGACTGTTCCAATGGTGGCATAATGATTAGCACTCCTGCCTCAGGGATTTGGGTTCAATTCCATCCTTGGGTGATATGTAGAATTTAGAATTTTATACATTTCTATGAAATTCACTCTCACTCTTATAAACTCCAATGAATACAATCCTAATCGACTTAGTCTCTCCTTATACGACAGAGCGATCATCCCAGGACTCAGCCAAGGAAGAATTTGGCTATACTCCCTTTATAGCAAGGACACACGTCCTCAGATAAGGTATCCACCTCTCACAATTTACACCATTCAAATAATCATTTGCCTTTCTATTTTTGCGACCGAAGTGGACAACTTCACATTTATCCACATTATATTGCATATGCTGTGCATATGCCCACACACCCAGCCTGTCCAAATCATGCTGAAGCGTCTCTGCATCCTCCTCACAGCTCATCCACCCACCCATCACTCGATTTGGTGACAATGGACTCTATTTTACCATTTTGATTCTAAGTGCTGGGCGGACTTCAAACTGGGAGTGTTTCAGATGCGACGTTTCGATCCATTCTGAGGGGCCCCCATAAGCACTCTGCCTGAAAAAATATCAGTGATTCTGAATCGTGCTACACAAGCCTGTGGGCGGGGCTTAGCATGCCCAAAACCCTGTAGCTGCGATCGGCATCTCCAACTGCGCATGCGCAGAAAACAAATGATAAAATGCTGCTCCCCTGCCACATCCCTCCCGGGCTGGATAATGCTTCCCCAGGCTGCCACAGATATTGCCTCACACCCCAACATTACTGACCCCCTAACATACCCACCATCCCGCCACCCAGACCGAACGCAGGCCCCTCCTCCCTTCCCCCTCCACGGATCGCAGTCAGATTGGCAGTGGATCCCTTTCCCTCCCCCCCACTGATCTCAGCAGAGTGGCAGCAGCCACCCCTTCTCCCACCCCAATCTCAGGCAGAGTGGCAACAGGCCCCTCCCCCCCCCCCCCGCCACTGATATCAGGCAGAGTGCACCCCTTCCTCCCACTGATCTCAGGCAGGGTGGCAGCAGACCCACCTTTCCCCCCACTCCCCTACCGATCTTAAGCAGTGAGTCGTCGGACACTAGGCACTTAGCTCCTCACTAACACTCACTGATGAAGCGCCCATATTAGTCTTATTTAGAGGATGTCTGTTTCGTGCCGATTCCAGATGGGCGAACGCAGTGATAAAGTGGAAGTGCCAGTAATATTGGGTGTGCAGCCAATTAAGTCAATTTAAATGCAAGCAAATGCATTTGCCCGTTCCGGGCACGGTCCCAATTGTAGCCATTTTCGGGCCTTGGTAAAGGGGGAACCAGCGCAGAGGTGGGCGTGGATCATGCAACGCACCTCATGTCCAACGTTACCAGGTTTTCGCACCCAAAAACGGGTGCAACGCGATGGTAAAATCAGGCCCAATATGTTTAGTTCCCTCTTCCAAATCATTAATACATAATGTGAACAGTTGGGGCCCTATCACAGATCCCTCTGTTACTCCACTCATCACTGTGGAAAAATACGCATTTATGCCAACACAATGCTTCCTATCTACTAACTAGCTTTCGATCCATCTCAAGACACTATCCTCAATCCCATGCGGTTTAACTTTACAAAGTGGTTTGCTTTGTGAAATCTTGTCGAAATCCTGCTGAAACTCTAAATAAACCACATCCACTGGTTCTTCTTGGTCAGCTCTATGAGTTACATCCTCAAAGAATTCCAATAGATTTGTCAAACATGATTTCACTTTTGTAAATCCGTGTTGATTTTGTCTGATTCTCCCACTGCTTTCCAAATGCTGAGCTATGAAATCCTTGACAATGGATTCGAGCAACCTCCACGATACTGACGTTAGGCTCACTGATCTATAGTTCCCTGTCTTCACTCTACCTCCCTTTTTGAATAGCGGGCTTACATTAGCTACCCTCTAATATGTAGGAAACAATCCAGAGTCCAACGAATTTTGGAAAGTGACCATCAATGACAAAGAAGAATCCAAAGAGTTTCTATAAATAGATAAAGGGCAAAAGAGTAACTAGAGGGTGAGTAGGGCCTCTTAGGGATCAACAAGGTCATCTATGTGTGGATCCACAAGAGATGAGTGAAATCCTAAATGAAAATTTCCCATCAGTATTTGCTGTTGAGAAAGGAATGGATGTTAGGGAACTTGGGGAAATAAATAGTGATGCCTTGAGGACTGTACATATTACAGAGAAGGAGTTGCTGGAAGTATGAAAGCGCATCAAGGTAGATAAATCCCTGGGATCTGATGAAGTGTATCCCAGGATGTTGTGGGAGGCTAGGGAGGAAATTGCGGTGTCCTAGCAGAGATATTTGAATCATTGACAGCCACAGATGAGGTGCCTGAAGATTGGATGGTGGCTTTTGTTTAAGAAGGGCTGCATGGAAACGCATGGGAAATACAGGCTGGTGAGCTGAACATCTGTAGTGGGTAAGTTGTTAGAAGGTATTCAGAGACAAGATCTACAGGCATTTAGAGACGCAAGGACTGATTCGGGACAGTCAGCATGGCTTTGTGAGTGGAAAATCATGTCTCACAAATTTGATTGAGTTTTTTGAAGGGGTAACCAAGAAGGTAGATGAGGGCAGTGCAGTTGATGTTGTCTACATAGACTTTAGCAAGGCCTTTTACAAGGTACCACATGGTAGGTTGTTGCATAAGGTTAAATCTCACAGAATCCAGGGTGAGGTAGCCAAATAGATACAAAATTGGCTTGATGACAGAAGACAGAGGGTCATTGTAGAAGGCTGTTTTTCAAACTGGAAGCCTGTGACCAGCAGTGACTCAAAGATCACTGCTGGGTCCACTGTTATTTGTCATTTATATTAATGATTTAATGAGAATTTAGGAGGCATGGTTAGTAAGTTTGCAGATGACGCCAAGATTGGTAGCATAGTGGACTGTGAAGAAGATTATCTCAGATTGCAATGGACTCTTGATCAGTTGGGCCACTAGGCTAATGAATGGCAGATGGAGTTTAATTTAGATAAATGCTAGGGGATGAATTTAGGAAGATCGAATCAAGGCAGAACTCATTCAGTTAATGGTAGGGTGTTGGGGAGAGTCATAGAACAAAGAGATCTATAATTATAGGTTCATGGCTCCTTGAAAATGGAGTCACAGGTGGACAGATTGGTGAAGAAGGCAATCAGCATGCTTGGTTTCATTGGTCAGAACATTGAATACAGGAGTTGGGATGTCTTCTCAAAGTTGTACAAGATGTTGGTAAGGCCACACTTGGGATACTGTGTACAGCGCTGGTCACCCTATTATAGAAAGGATATTATTAAACTAGAAAGAGTGCAGAAAAGATTTACTAGGATGCTACCGGGACTTGTTGGCTTGAGCTATAAGGAGAGGCTGCAGAGATTGGGATTTTTTTTCCCTGGAGCTTAGGAGACTTAGGAGTGATCTTATAGAGGTTTACAAAATAATCAAAGATCTGCTAGATAGTCAACATATTTTCCCAAAGGTAAGGGAGTCTAAAACTAGAGGGCATAGATTTAAGGTGAGAGGGGAGAGATACAAAAGGCTCCAGAGGGGCAATTTTTTCATACAGAAGGTCGTGAATGTCTGGAACAAGATGCCAGAGGTAGTAGTAGAGGTGGGTACAATTTTGTCTTTTAAAAAGCATTTAGACAGTTACATGGGTAAGATGGGTATAGAGAGATATGGGTCAACACAGGCAATTGGGACTAGCTTAGTGGTTAATAAAAAGGGCAGCATGGACAAGTTGGGCCGAAGGGACTGTCTCCATGCTGTAAACCTTTATGACTCTATTACTTTATTATTTCTAGAGCCACTTCCTTAAGGACTCTGGGATGAAGATTATCAGGCCCTGAAGATTTATTCCCTTTCAAGCCCATCAATTTCCTAAAAACATTTCTCTACCACTACCGATTTCCTTCCTTGTTTCTCTCAGAACCTCTGGTACATTATTCATGTCCTCCTTTGTAAAGACAGAAGCAAAGTAGGAATTGAGTTCCTTAGCCACTTCTTTGCTCCCCATTATGAATTCTCCCATTTCTGACTGTGAGGGACCTAAGTTCATTTTTGTCAATCTTTTTCTTGTTACATACTTGTAGAAACGTTTACAGTCAGTTTTTATGTTCCCTACTATTTTATCTTCATACTCCATTTTCCCATTCTTAATCAATCCCCTTATCCTCCTTTGCTGAATTTTAAACTGTTCCCAATCCTCAGGTTTATTGCTTTTTCTTGCCAATATTTATGTTTCTTCTTTGAATCTAATACTATCTTTAATTTCCATTGTAATCCATGGTTTGGCCACAGTTCCCTTACGATTCTTACGCCAAACAGGAATAAACAACTTTTGGAGTTCACCTATTTGTTCCTTAAATGCCTGCCATTGCTTGTCCACTGTCCTTGCTTTGGATAATGTCTCCCAGTCCATCATGGCCAATTCAGGTCTCATACCATCGTAGTTACCTTTATTGAGATTCAGGTTCCTGTTCGCAGAATCAACTACGTCACTATCCAACTTGACAAATCCACCTTGGCTATCATATTATGGTCATTCATCCCCAAGGATTCTCTCACAACTAGATTGCCAACTAATTCTTTCTCATTGCACAAATACCCAGTCCAGGATGACCTGTTCCCTTGTTGGTTCTCCAGTATATTGGTTCAGAAAATCATCCCGTATACATTCCAGAAATTCCTCCTCTTTTGTACTGTGTCTAATTTGACGCTCTAAATCTATATGCAGGTTAAAGTACCCCATAATCACATATATGTTCCTCTGACACATGTATCTCTGATTTCCTATCTAATGCTATTCCCAACTTTACCACTACAGTTTGGTGGTCTGTAAGCCACTCTCACAAATGTTTTTGACCTTTTGTGTTTCTTCATTAAACCTCTTGCCCCTCACCTTGAACCTATGTCCCTATGTCCCCTCGTGACTGACCCTTCAACTAAGGGGAATAGTTGCTCCTTATCCACTCTGTCCATGCCTCTCATAATCTGGTACACCTCAATCAGGTGCCTCAGTCTTCTCTGCTCCTACGAAAACAACCCAAGCCTACCCAATCTCTCTTCATAACTTAAATGTTCCATCCCAAGCAGCAAACTGGTAAATCTCCTCTACACCAGTGCAATCACATCTTTTCGATAATGTGGCGACCAGAACTGCACACAGTACTCTAGTCGTGGCCTCACCAAAGTTCTATACAGCTCCAACATGACATCCCTGCTTTTGTAATCTATGCCTCGATTGATAAAGGCAAGTGTCCCATATGCCTTTTTCATCACTCTACTAACATGATGTTCCGCTTTCAGAATCTTTTGACAAACACACCAAGATCCTTTTGTTCCACAAAACTTCCTAGTGTCCTACCATTCATTGAATACTTTTGTGTCAAATTACTCCTTCTAAAGTGTATCACCTCACACTTTTCAGGGTTAAATTCCATCTATCACTTATCTGCCCATTTGACCACTCTGTCTATATCTTTTTGTAGCCCAAGACACTCCGCCTCATGTTTGAAATCAATAAATTCTGATGGTAGTCCTCCTTCAATCTTTAACTAAAGACACAGTTGGGAAATGATATACCATATAAAGTATTCATTCTCTTTCACAGAGATTAGATGGCTCTGTCTTCAATAGCATCTTTCTTCAAACAGGAAGAGCTGAATGAATTTAAGTCTGCTTATGAAACAGGTGGGCTGGGGGCTGCCACTGTGTCTCTGATTCAGAGGAAGGTAAATGAGCTGCACAATACAGAGCTTAACATCGCAGTGACAGGAGAATCAGGTGCAGGGAAATCCACCTTCATCAATACTATGAGAGGTCTTCAGAGAACTGATGTGGGAGCAGCTAGATCTGGTACCACAGAAACCACAATGGAACCATCCCGATACCCACATCCCAATATGCCAACTGTTTGTTTCTGGGACCTGCCAGGGATAGGGACTACAAATTTCCCAGCAGATGTGTACCTGCAGAGAATGGACTTCAATAAATATGATTTCTTCATCATTATCTCAGACTGTCGATTCAGGGAAAATGATGTCAAACTCGTCAAACAGATTAAACAGCTGGGGAAGAAATTCTACTTTGTTCGATCTAAAACTGAAAATGATCTTAATGCTGTCAGACTGGAAGGTCGAAAGAATGACAAAGATGCAGATATAGATGTAGATGTAGAACTGAACAAGATCAGGAAATACTGTGTCAGCAACTTGGAAAAAGCAGGGATTGCATCACCCAGCTTTCCTGCTGTCAAACTTTGAAGTGAATAATTTTGATTTCCCAAAATTACAGAAGACCCTCAAAAATGATTTTGACAATATAAAGAAACATGTATTTTTGCTATCACTTCAAACCACAAAGTTGGAGATTATAGGGAAAAAGAGAAATGAGCTAAAGAAACAAATCTGAATGTTGGCCACACTTTCGGGAGCAGCGGGAGCAGTGCCAATTCCTGGTATGTCACTTGCTTGTGACATTGGAATACTGGTTACAGCAATCATAGATTTCCGTCAATGTCTGGGTCTGGATGATGCCTCTCTCCAAAGACTGGCCAACACAGCAGGGAAACCTGTGGAAGAACTGAAAGCTGTGGTGAAAACTCCTCTATTGGGGGAAATAAATAAGGAATTTGTGAAAAGAATGCTGCTGAGTTCCACTTATACCGTCGTTTCAGGAATTGAACTTGCCCTCGATTTTATACCAGTGATTGGTGGCATCTTTGGAGCAGCACCATCATTTGCACTGACCTACAAATTTCTGACTGATGTCCTGGATGATCTCACAGAGAATGGGAAGAGAGTAGTGCAGGCTGCATTTGGGACTGATTAAAATGATCAGCACTAAACATCAGGACATTGAACTCTGAAAAATCATCATAAATTCAAGAAAAATAACGATGTTGATATTGGCAATTACCATATCCTCAGGACAATGCAAATTGGTCAATGATAAATGAGTTATCCAATAGTATAGAGTCATTTGCAGTATAATCCAATAGTATAGAGTCAAGTGCAATGTAATGCAATAGTATAGAGTCTATAGTGTTATCCAATAATGTAGCGTCAACTGCAATATAATCCAATAGTAGAGGGTCCATTGCAATGTAATCCAATAGTATAGAATCATTTGCTTTGTAATCCAATAGTAAAGAGTCTGCTGTGTAATCCAATAATATAGAGTCAATTGCAGTGTAATCCAAAAGTGTAGAATCAATTGCAATGTAATCTAATAGTATAGAGTCAATTGTAACTCAATTCAATGGTACAGAGTCAATTGCAATGTAATCCAATAATACAGAGTTATTTGCAGTGTAATCCAATAGTATAGAGTCAATTGCCATCAAGTCCAATTGTAAAGAGTCAATTGTGGTGTAATCCAATAGTATAGAACCAATTGCTGTGTAATCCAATAGTATAGAGTAATTTGCAACTTAATTCAATGGTATAGAGTCAATTGCAGTGTAATCCGAATGCTCCGAAACAGTTCAAAGATTTCCAGGTTAGGTGATTGGCCGTGCTAAAATGTCCATTAGTGTCCCAAGGTGTGCACATGATGTGGATCAGCCATGGTAATATGCAGAGTTAAAGGCCAGTGGGGCTGGGTGTCGGTAAGGTGCTCTTTCAGAATTCGGTACAGAGTCGATGGGCCAAATGACCTCCTCCTGCACTGTAGGATTCCTATGGTTTCTATATTGAGTCAATTGCCTTGTACAGTTATAGTGCAGAGTCAATTGCACTTTAATCCAATTGAGTCAATTAAACTGTAATAAAATAGAATAGAATCAATTGCAGTGTAATCCAATCATATAGAGTTAATTGCAGCGTAATCCCATAGTAAGGAGTGAATTGCAGTGCAATAGTATAGAGTCAATTGCAGTGTAATCCAATAATATAGAACCATTTTCAGTGTAATCCAATAGTATAGAGACAATTGCATCTTAATCCAATAGTGTAAAGTTAGTTGCAGTGTAAACCAGTAGTATAGAGTTCGTTTCAGTGTAACCTAATAATAAGAAGAACAAAGAAGAACAAAGAACAATACAGCACAGGAACAGGCCCTTCGGCCCTCCAAGCCCGCGCCGCTCCCCGGTCCAGGATTGAATCCTGAATCCAGGATCCCCGCCCAATTTTCCAGCCTATCTACATACCAATATCCTATCCACCGAGCTGTCCCTCACAGCTACGATGCTTTGTTCATTACAACCTATTAACTCACCCCCACCCCCCTATTCCAGACCATGTGATCCCCAGGGAGAGGCGAAAACCCAGAGTGAAAAACCCCAGGGCCAATATGGGGAAAAAAAAAATCTGGGAAATTCCTCTCCGACCCCCTGAGGCGATCGAAACGAGTCCAGGAGATCACAATGGCCCTGTGGGGCTGGGTGTCGGTAAGGTGCTCTTTCAGAATTCGGTAGAGTCGATGGGCCAAATGACCTCCTCCTGCACTGTAGGATTCCTATGGTTTCTATATTGAGTCAATTGCCTTGTACAGTTATAGTGCAGAGTCAATTGCACTTTAATCCAATTGAGTCAATTAAACTGTAATCCAATAGTGTCAAAGCAATTGCTGTGTAATCCAATAGTACAGAGTCAATTGCATTGTGAACCAATAGTATAGAGTGAATTGCAGTGTAATCCAATAATATAGAGTTAATTGCAGTTTAACCATTTGTATAAAATTAATTGCAGTGTAATTCAATAGTATCGAGTTAATTGCAGTGCAACCCAGTAGTATAGAGTCAATCACACTGTAATCCAATCGTATAGAGTCTATTGCAATACAATCTAATGCTTGCAACCAAATCAAATGCAGGTAAATCTGTCTGGCTCCTGTTGTAATTTTCCATCTTTTAAATGATTGTTTTTATAATTTTGATGATTGAAATGTTGGAAATGTGGCAGTGAATTTGCACACAGCAAGCTCACACAAACTGCAATGTGATAATGAACAGTTCATTGTTCCATTGTACTTTTAGTGAAGTTCAGCTTTAGCTATTGGCCCACACACTGGGTTAACTCCCCTGGTCTTCTTTCAGCTCGTGAAATGGAATCAGTTACATATGTCAGTAATTGAAGAAGGTACAGCACTTAGTCAATACTGTGATGGAGTGTTATCCAAAATGTTTGTGCTCAGTCACCAAATAGTCCATAAACTACCTTCTGACGCAGAGGCATGAGTACTGTAGACCAGATGGTCATGTGGACATTAATATAACACAGGCACAAAAGGGATCACATGTCACAAGCACGGGAGTTCTCCCTGGACAGAGACAGACAAAAAGCATTTATGAGCTGGTCAATATTATCAATAAATATTGATTGTTGTTAGTCTCTGGTCACCAGTTAGTACAACCCAGTACTTCCACAAGTAAGATTAACAGAGTCACAGTAGATGATATCTGGCCTGCAGTCAGTGTCGTTCTGATATGGGCTGCTCATATAGTTGTTCTGGAGGTGAAATTAAAATATTTGGTGTAATTATGATGAAAAGCAAATTAAGCTTCACAAAGCACCTCAGAAACAAGCCCAGATTCTACCAATTATTCGCTTCTTCTGTAATACTGTGTCCCTCTCAGTGCCCATTTCAGAGTGGGGCCAAGGAACTTACTGGGTCCTGGCTCAGTCAGTTATAATCTTTACCACACCGAGACTTCTCTTTCTGTTCTCCCACTGTGTTTCTACACCAATTCAAGACAGGCCACACACTTTACAGTCTGATATATTTCTGCACAACGGGACTGTGATCCATACATGATATTGGAGAGGCAATGGCCCAGTGGTATTATCACTCAATTATTAATCCAGATAATATTCTGGGGACCTGGGTTCGAATCCCGCCATGGCAGATGATGGAATTTGAATTCAATAAAAAAAATCTGGTATTAAGAGTCTACTGATGACCATGAAACCATTGTCGGAAAAACCCATCTGGTTTAATAAAGTCTTTTCGGGAAGGAAATCAGCAGTCCGTACCTGGTCTGGCCTACATGTGCCTCCAGGGCCACAACAATGTGGTTGACTCTCAACTGCTGAGCAAGAAATGGCCTAGCAAGCCACTCAGTTGTATCAATCGCTACAAAGTCTCAACAAAGAAATGAAACCACACGGAGCACCTGGCATCGACCGAGGCACCAGAAAAGACAATGGCAAAACATTGACTCCATCGACCCTGCAAAATCCTTCTTACTAACATCTGGGGGCGAGTACCAAAATTGGGAGAGCTGTCTCACAGACTAGTCAAGCAACTGCCTGACATAGTCATTCTCATGGAATCACATCACAGACACCATCATTATCATCCCTGCCGGTGGGACAGGACATATCCAGCAGAGATGGCAGCACAGTGGTATAAGCCGGGAGGCAGTTGCCCTGGGAGTCCTTAACATTAACTCCGGACCCCATGAAGTCTCATGGTCAAAGAAACCTCTTACTGGTTATCACATACCGTCCTCCTTCAGCTGATGAATCAGTACTCCTCCATGTTGAACAATACTTTGTGGAAGCACTGAGGGTGGCAAGGATGCAAAATGTACTCTGGCTGGGGGACTTCAATGTCCACCACGAAGAGTGGCTCGGCAGCAGCACTACCGATCGAGCTGGTTGGGTATTAAAGGATATAACTGCGAGACGAGGCCTGCAACCGGTGGTGAAGGAACCAACAAGACGAAAAAAAACATACTTGACCTCATCCTTACCAATCTTCCGGCTGCAGATACATCTGTCCATGACAGTATCGGTAAGTGTGACCACCGCACAATTCTTGTGTAGACGAAGTCCTACCTGCACATTGAGAATAACCTCCATCGTGTTGTGTGGCACTATCACAGTGCTAAATGGGACAGACTTTGAACTGATCTAGCAACTCAAGCTTGGGCATCCATAAGGCGCTGTGGGCCATCAACAGTGGTGCAACTGTACTCCAGAACAATCTGCAACCTTATGGCCTGACAAATCCCCCACTCAAGCATTAACATCAAGCCAAGGGATCAACCCTGGTTCAATGGAGAGTGCAGGAGTACATGCTAGGAGCAGCACCAGGCATACCTAAAAATGAGGTGTCAACCTGGTGAAGCTACCAAACAGGACTACTTGCATGCCAAATGGCAAAAACAACAAGTGATAGACAGAGCTAAGCGATCCCACAACCAACGGATCAGATCTAAGCTCTGCAGTCCTTCCACATCCAGTCGTGAATGGTGGTAGACAATTAAACAACTCACTGGGGAAGAGGCTCAACAAATATCCCCATCCTCAATGATGGAGGAACCCAGCACATTAGTGCAAAAGATAACAAAGAACAAAGAAAATTACAGCACAGGAACAGACCCTTCGGGCCTCCAAGCTGCACCGACCATGCTGCCTGACTTAACTAAAACCCCCTATACTTCCAAGGACCATAATCCGCCTATTCCCATCCTATTCATGCACTTGTCAAGACGCCCCTTAAAAGTCACTACCGTATCCGCTTCCACTACCACTCCCGGCAACGAGTTCCAGGCACCCACTACTCTCTGTGTAAAAAATCTGCCTTGTACATCTCCTTTAAACCTTTCCCCTCGCACCTTAAACCTATGCCCCCGAGAAATTGACTCTTCCACCCTGGGAAAAACCTTCTGACTATCCACTCTGTCCATGCCCCTCATAATCTTGGTGGCATCTATCACGTCTCCCCTCAACCTCCGTCGCTCAAGTGAGAACAAACTAAGTTTTTCCAACCTCTCCTCATAGCTAATGCCCTCCATACCAGGCAACATCCTGGTAAATCTTTTCTGTACTCTCTCCAAAGCCTCCACATCCTTCTGGTAGTGTGGCGACCAGAATTGAACTCTATATTCCAAGTGCGGCCTAACCAAGGTTCTATAAAGCAGCAGCATGACTTGCCAATTTTTAAACTCAAAGCCCTGGCCGATGAAGGCAAACATGCCATATGCCTTCTTGACTACCTTCTCCACCTGCATTGCCACTTTCAGTGACCTGTGTACCTGTATACCCAGATCCCTTTGCCTATCAATACTCTTAAGGGTTCTTACTGTATCTTTCCTATCTGTATTAGACCTTCCAAAATGCATGACCTCACATTTGTCCGGATTAAACTCCATCTGACATCTCTCCGCCCAAGTCTCCAACTGATCTATATGCTGCTGTTTCCTCTGATGGTCCTCATCGCTATCTGCAAATCCACGAACCTTTGTGTCGTCTGCAAACTTACTAATCAATCCAGTTACATTTTCCTCCAAATCATTTAAATATATTACAAACAGCAAAGGTCCCAGCACTGATCCCTGAGGAACACCACTTGTCACAGCCCTCCATTCAGAAACATACCCTTCCACTGCTGCCTTCTGTCTTCTTTGACTGAGCCAGTTTTGTATCCACCTTGCTAGCTCACCTCTGATCCCATGCAACTTCACCTTCTGCACCAGTCTGCCATGAGGAACCTTGTCAAAGGCCTTACTGAAGTCCATGTGGACAACATCCACTGCCCTACCCTCATCAATCACCTTCGTCACTTCCTCGAAAAACTCGATCAAGTTCGTGAGACATGACCTCCCCTTCTCAAAACCATGTTACCTCTCACTAATACATCCATTTATTTCCAAGTGGGAAGAAATCCTGCGTCAAAGAATCCTCTCCAATAATTTCCCTACCACTGAAGTAAGGCTCACCGGCCTGTAATTACCTGCATTATTCTTGCTACCCTTCTTAAACAAAGGAACAACATTGGCTATTCTCCAATCCTCTGGGGCCTCCCCTGTAGCCAGTGAGGATACAAAGATTTCTCTCAAGGTCTCAGCAATTTCCTCCCTTGCCTCTCTCAGTATTCTGGGGCATATCCCATCAGGCCCTGAAGACTTGTCTACTTTAATGTTTCTCAAGAACCCCAGTATCTCCTCCTTTTTGATCTCAACATGACTCAAACTATCTACACATCCTTTCCCAGACTCATCATCCACCAAGTCTTTCTCTTTGGTGAATACTGACGCAAAGTACTCATTTAATACCTCATCCATTTCCTCTGGCTCCACGCATAGATTTCCTCCCTTGTCCTTGAGTGGGCCAACCCTCTCCCTGGTACCCTCTTGCTCTTTATACATGTATAAAAAGCCCTTGGATTTTCCTTAATCCTGCTGGCCAATGCTTTTTCATGACCCCTTTTCGCCCTTTATACTCCTTGCTTAAATTTCTTTCTACTTTCCTTGTATTCCACACTTGCTTCGTGTGTTCCCAGCCTCCTAGCTTTGACAAATGCTTCCTTTTCCTCTTTGACTCGGCTGAAGTATTCACAGCAATCTTCAGCCAGAAGTGCCGAGTGGATAATCCATCTCAGCCTCCTCCAGTTGTTCCCAACATCTCAGATTCCAGTCTCCAGCCAATTCGATTCATTCCATGTGATATCAAGAAATGGTTGGAGGCACTGGATACAGCAAAGGCAATGGGCCCTGATGACATTTTGGCAATAGTATTGAAGACTTGTGCTCCAGAACTTGCTGCTCCCGTAGCCAAGTTCTTCCAGTATAGTTACAACACCAGCATCTATCCAACAATATGGAAAATTGCCTAGGTATGTCCGGTACACAAAACGCAGGGCAAATCCAACCCCCAGCCAATTACCGCCCAATCAGTCTATTCTTGATCATCAATAAAGTGATGGAAGGGGTCATCAACAGTGCTATCAAGCAGCACCTGCTCAGCAATAACCTGCTCAGTGACGCCCAGTTTGGGTTTTGCCAAGGTCACTCAGCTCCTGACCTCATTACAACCTTGGTTCAAACACGGACGAAAGAGCTGAATTCTAGAGGAGAGGTGAGAGTGATAGCCTTGACATCAATGCCGCATTCGACCGAGTGTGGCATCAAGGAGCCCAAGGAAAACTAGAATCAATGTATATCAGGGGGTAAACATTCAGCTGATTGGAGTCATACCTGGTACAAAGGAAGGTGGCTGTGGTTGTGGAGGGTCAGTCATTTCAGCTCCAGGACATCTCTGCAGGAGTCCTTCAGGATAGTGTCCTCGGCCCCACAATTTTCAGCTGTTTCATCAATGACCTTCCCTCTGTCATAAGGTCAGAAATGGGGATGTTTGCCGATGATTGCACAATGTTCAGCACCATTCACGACCCCTCGATACTGAAGCAGTCCATGTTCAAATGTAACAAGATCTTGACAATATCCAGGCTTGGGTTGAGAAGTGGCAAGTAACATTCGCGCTACACAAATGCCAGGTAATGACCATCAACAGTAAAAGACACTCTCACCACCATCCCTTGACATTCAACGGTATTACCATCACTGAATCCCCCACTGTTAACATCCTTGGGATTACCATTGACCAGAAACTCAACTGGATTCACCACATAAACACAGTCACTTCAAGAGTAGGTCAGCGGTTAGGAATACTGCGGTGAGTAGACTCAAAGTCATAGAGGTTTACAGCATGGAAACAGGCCCTTCGGCCCAACTTGTCCATGCCACCCTTTGTTTTAAACCTGTAAGCTCGCCCCAATTGCCCGCATTTGGCCCATATCCCTCTGTACCCATCTTACCCATGTAACTGTTTAAATGCTTTTTAAAAGTCAAAATTGTACCCGCCTCTACTACTACCTCTGGCAGCTTGTTCCAGACACTCACCACCCTCTGTGTGAAAAAATTGCCCCTCTGGACATTTTTGTATCTCTCCCCTCACACCTTAAACCTATGCCCTCTCGTTTTAGATTCCCCTACCTTTGGGAAAAGATATTGACTATCCAGTTGATTTACGCCCCTCATTATTTTATAAACCCCTATAAGATTGCCCCCTCAGCCTTCTACGCTCCAGAGAAAAAAGTCCCAGTCTATCCAGCCTCTCCTTATAACTCAAACCATCAAATCCCCAGTAGCATCCGAGTAAATCTTTTCTGCACTCTTTCGAGTTTAATAATATCCTTTCTATGATAGGGTGACCAGAACTGTACACAGTATTCCAAGTGTGGCCTTACCAATGTACTGTACAACTTCAACAAGACGTCCCAACTCGTGTATTCAATGTTCTGACCAATGAAACCAAGCATGCTGAATGCCTTCTTCACCACTCTGTCCACCTGTGATTCCACTTTCAAGGAGCTATGAACCTGTATCCCTAGATCTCTTTGCTCTGTAACTCTCCCCAACGCCCTACCATTAACAGAGTAAGTCCTGCCCTGGTTCAATCTACCAAAATGCATCACCTCGCATTTATCTGCCATTTGTCAGCCCACTGGCCCAATTGATCAAGAATCCATTGCAATCCAAGATAACCTTTTTCACTGTCCACTATACCAGCAATCTTGGTGTCATCTGCAAACTTGCTAACCATGCCTCCTACATTCTCATCCAAATCATTAATATAAATGACAAATAACAGTGGACCCAGCACCGATCCCTGAGGCACACCGCTGTTCACAGGCTTCCAGTTTGAAAAAACAACCCTCTACAACCACCCTCTTGGCATCAAGCCAATTTTGTATCCATTTAGATACCTCACCCTGGATCCTGTGAGATTTAACCTTATGCAACAACATACTATGTGGTACCTTGCCAAATGCCTTGCTAAAGTCCATGTATACAACATCAACTGCACTGACTATCGATGGTTCAAATATCGCTGCTCGGGGTCCCGCAATTTCCTCCGTAGCTCCCAAATAGTCTTGGGATACACTTCACCAGGTCTCGGGGATTTATCTATCTTGATGCGCTTTAAGACTTCCAGCACCTCCTTCTCTGTAATACGTACACTCCTCAAGATATCACTATTTATTTCCCCAAGTTCCCTCACATTGGTGCTTTTCTCAACAGTAAATACTGATGAGAAATATTCATTTAGGACCTCACCCATCTCTTGTGGATCTGCACATAGATGACCACGTTGATCCTGAAGAGGCCCTACTCTCTGCCTAGTTACTCATTTGCCCTTTATGTATTTATAGAAACTCTTTGGAATTTTCCTTTGGCTTATCTGCCAAAACAATCTTGTGCCCCCTTTTTGCCCTCCTGATTTCTCTCTTAACTCTATTCCTCCACCCCCTATACTCTTCAAGGGATTCGCTTAATTCCAGCTGTCTATGCATGTTATATGCCTCCTTCTTCTTGACCAGGGCCTTAATATCCCCAGTCATCCAGGGTTCCCTCCTTCTATCAGCCTTGCCCTTCACTCGAAGAGGAATGTGCTTATCCTGAACTCTGGTTAACACACTTTTGAAAGCCTCCCACTTACCAGACGTCCCTTTGCCTTCCCACAGACTCCCCCAATTAATTGTTGTAAGTTCCTGCCTGATACCATCAAAATTGGCCTTGCCCCAATTTAGAATTTTAACTTTTGTGCCAGACTTATCATTCTCCATAGCTAGTAACTCACCTCCTGACTTCCCAAAGTCTATCACCACAAGGCACAAGTCAGGAGTGAGATGAAATACTCCCCACTTGCCTGGATGGGTGCAGCTCCAACAACACTCAAGAAGGTCGACACCATCCAGAACAAAGCAGTCCGCTTGATTGGCATCACAAATATAAACATCTAGTCCCTCCACCACCAATGCTCAGTAGCACCAGCGTGTACTATCTACAAGATTGTAAGATGCAGCAAATCCATCATTTGGATGAACTCCATAGGATACACTGACATTATATTAAACCTGAAAGCACACGGTCAATTTGCCAATTAGGTTAAGGTTGAGGGAGGGTCTAGGATTCTTCTTGTTTTTGTGTAAATTTTGCAAATCGTGTAATGCTAAGAATTTACATTGTGCTGTTAGAGTTTTCTTTCCATAGCATAGTATTGTAGTGTCTGTGTTTTATTGACTGAGTTTGGTTGGAGTTATTCTTAAATAAATTATTTTAAAATTACCTTTGACTATCTCTCTCTCTCTCATCATCCATCTTGGTGAGTCACTAAAAAGCCAGAACATAATTCCGGGGTACAGAACCATAAAGGGGCTGAGCACTCCAAAACTGCTCACTCAAGGGGGTCTACTGGTCAGGAACAAACAGTGGTCCCTCCCTCTCTCTTGCGAAGCTGTCCCAGCATGACACTTCTGGGTTGTGAGTTGAACACCGGCAGGAGAGAGACACCCATAGTTATCAGTGGCATCTGAGACCCGTCTGTGCGGAGAGTAAAAGCACCTTTACAAGTTGCACTGCAGCAATTCACCAAAGACCCTTAGATAGCACCTTCCAAAGCCACAAGCACTTCCATCTAGAAGGACAAGGGCAGCAGATCCATGGGAACACCACCACCTGCAAGTTTCCCTTCAAGCCACTCACCATCCTGACTTGGAAATATATCGCCATTCCTTCGCCGTTGCTGGGTCAAAATCCTGGAATTCCATCCCTAACGGTACACGGTACAGGGTGGCACGGTAGCACTGTGGTTAGCACTGCTGCTTCACAGCTCCAGGGACCTGGGTTCGATTCCCGGCTTAGGTGACTGTCTGTGTCGAGTTTGCACATTCTCTTCGTGTCTGCGTGGGTTTCCTGCGGGTGCTCCGGTTTCCTCCCACATTGCAAAGATGTGCGGGTCAGGTTGATTGGCCATGCTTAAATTGCCCCTTAGTGTCTTGAGATGTGTAGGTTAGATGGATTAGTGGGTAAAATATGTAGGGATATGGGGGTAGGGCCTGGCTGGGATTGTGGTCGGTGCAGACTCGATGGGCCGAATGGCCTCTTTCTGTACTGGAGGGTTTCTATGATTTCTATAACGGCATTGTGGTCAACTCACAGAACATGGACTGCAGCGATTCAAGAAGGCAGCTCACCATCACCTTCTCAAGGGCAAATAGGGATGGGCAATAAATGCTGGCCATCGAGCGGCACCCATGTCCCATGAATGAATAAAAAAATCCTCCTATATGAGAAGCTGCTGTGTTGTATATAGATTGAACAATATTGTTTATGTTGACCTGACACAAAGAATAATGGGAAAGCAGCAAGGGAGGCAGGAATTTAAAATAAGTGGCTGCCCAAGAGGGTGGAACACGTTAGTCTTGCAGAGGTTGCTGTGGCAGGGTTGTGTGGTGTCGTGGTCACTGTTCTCCTGAAGGCTGGGTAGTAAACTCTTGCAACTCGGCCAACGTTGTCGTTGATACGCTGCAGGAAAGGATATCCCGAGCTACCAAATAAACCTGTTGGACTTTAACCTGGTGTTGTGAGACTTCTTACTGTGTTCACCCCAGTCCAACGCCGGCATCTCCACATCATGAACTTTAAAATAAACAACTTCCTTAGGCACACAGCCAGCATTCAGACACACCTGTATGGCTTTGTTTTCCAAGAGGGTGGCATTACAGAGAGTAGCATTTTCTTTAAAACATTGTAAAATGCAGATACAGTTTGAGAACGATATTCTGTTACACTAGGAGTAAAAAGTGATTTTAAAAAGTCCCCCTCCCCAAATGCTGCACATTTATACAAAGTAGCATAAGTTTCAGAGTCCAACATTTTATACTACATTATTTTACAATTGCACAGTAAAAGAAGCAAAGAGGAACAGACAATAGTCAAAACTACTCGTTGGGTCTCCACAGGTAACTCCTTCAGTGAGACCAATTGGAACTGATATTCTTTGAAGGTCCCATTCAGTTTCATTATTATTCACAACTGCTGCTGGTCATACAGGAAGCAGTGGTCTCAATGCAAGTGTCTGCTGTATGGGACATATTGTTACATCATTACCTGTTGCCTTGTAGTAAACGTTGGGCTGCAAACGGGGAAAGAGCTATTGATTTGCTCCATGACATCCGGAAGGTCTGTACTCGTGTCCTGGGGCGGAATCAATGAATCATCTGTCTGCGAGCTGAAGCCCACATTCCAGG